>NC_135316.1:20434794-20734794 GCF_048772815.1 Callospermophilus lateralis | reverse complement strand
AGTCTCACTGCCTGGGGAGCCCCAACAAAAGACTTCTGTCATTTTAAGGACTTAGGAACAGAGGAAAGTGAGTGGGGAGGAGCTAGGAGTGGACAAGTCCAAAATACTGAAAGTGAAGTGTCCTGAAAGTTCTGCTTTTCTCTTGACAAGGGGGTCTTGGCAGAGGTGTTTGAGGCAGGCCTTAGCTGGGTCTCCAATAGAGGGCTCTGAGTGGGGGCTTCTGGGTTAGACAGGCTCAGATGCCTTAGAGAATCAGTCGCCTGCCAGGAGAATTTTGTCCTCAGCTGCAGCTCTGGTCAGAGACCACAAGCTCAGGCTGTGGACCAAGTCTGGTGTGGGAAGACAGCTGCCCCTGTGGAGCCTGCCAGATTAAGCCAGGTAATTGTCTATTGTGAGATCTGAAAGATCACACACAGTCTTCTGGCAGGAGCTACACTCCTCACAAAGTTCAGAGATTTCATGACCTCTTAGGATTCAAAGGAAGAGAACCAAAGTCCACTTAGCACTTACCATATGCCAACACTGTCCATTGCTCACAGCTCTTCTGCCACAGTGCTGAAGTTGAAATTGTTGTCCTTTTTAAATGATCTCAGGAGTGACCCTCCTGCCAAGAGATGATTTCAGTTCTGAGTTCATTCTCCCTTTACAGAGATGGTATCTGCCTCCTTCTATCTTGGGTCCTGATTCTGTCCTTTGGGCAAGGAACATGCCTTATTTAGCTTTGACATGACTGCTCTTCAGGTATATGAAGACAGTGGCCTTGTGCTCTATGTCTTTTTTTCTTTCTTTCTCCTCACAGTTCAACTTTTCAGCAGTTTGTCAAATAACATGGTGCCTCCTACCCTGATCCTGGCTTCCTGTCTCTGAGTACTCTTCATTTTATTCAAATGTGAGTCTCACTCCCCACCTTGCCCCCCTTCCCCTAACACAAACGCTCATGTGATCTGTCTCATGTAGATTAGAGAGGCACTAACAAGAATTTCCTCTATGGTTTGAAGTATTAGCTGGCTCCCCTGCAGGCCGGAGTGGGAGTAACCACGGGACTTTTTAAATTTTTTCTTCTTTTTTTTAGTTTTATTGATTTTATTTTTAAAAAATACACGATAGAGAAGTGCATTACATATAGAGCACAATGTTTCATATCATTGTAAATAGAGTATGTTCATGCCAATTCATGCTTTTATACATGTACTATTTTGCATTATAATTCTTATATACCACAATTTTTCATATATGTTTATATATAAAGTATATTAACACCCAATTTGAGTCTTCATACATGTACTTTGGATAATGATGTCCATCATGTTCCACCACCTTGCTAATCCCCTGCCCTCTCCCTTTCCCTCTCACCCCTCTCCCCTATCTAGAATTCATCTAATCCTCCCATTCTCCCCCTCCTTACCCCACTATAAGTCAGCCTCCTTATATCAGAGAAAACATTCAGCATTTGTTTTGGGGGGATTGGCTAACTTCACTTAGCATTATCTTCTCCAATGCCATCCATTTACCTGCAAATGTCATGATTTTATTCTCTTTTATTGCTGAGTAAAATTCCATTGTGTATATATGCCACATTTTTTTATCCATTCATCCACTGAAGAGCATCTAGGTTGACTTAACAGTTTAGCTATTGTGAATTGTGCTGCTATAAACATTGATGTGGCTGTGTTCCTATAGTATGCTGTTTTTTTAAAAAGGTATACTCATACATTGCTGGTGGGACTGCAAATTGGTACAGCCAATTTAGAAAGCAGTATGGAGATTCCTTGGAAATCTGGGACTAGAACCACTGTTAGTTTGACCCAGCTATCCTTCTCCTTGGACTATACCACTGGACTTTTAAAGTTGCTTTTATGTCACCTGCCTGGTCCAGAAAACTTGTAGTTTTCAAACCTTCTCAAAATAAACTATTTGTCTAACCTGATTCCACATGAACTTGGATAAATATCACCTTAATGGTACACTATTCTTGTTATGGGCTTTACTTCTGGACTTATTATTTTAAATATTTATAATAATAATGATAATAATAATAATTCATATTTTGCAGCAACCCATAGCTCTTGGGGCACTAAATTCTCTTTTCCTTTATGTTTGTGATGTCATATTGCATTTTTAAAAATAGTTCCAAAACCTTGGCATTTATCCTTGTTATATTTCCTCATGGGAATATTCTCCATGCATTATCTTTAAGAAACCACCTATTTGAGGAAAAGGCTCATGAACTAGCAAAGACATCACATCATCTGCACTTTCGGTAATACGCTTGTTGCCTCAACTTTACTAACAATTATCCTGTTTTTTTCACATTGAAGCCCTAAAGAATTTTAAGAGTAAGCTGTCTCCTTATGAGCAAAGTGAAATCCTGGGCTACACAGAGCTATGGTTCCTGGGGCTTGATGCTGAGAAACTCAATGTGGCTCCAGAGAAATTCAGCAAGACAAGTTTTGATGATGAATATGGCTCCTATCTAAAGGTGATGAGGGAGGAGGTAATGGTGACCTCAGGTGGCTTGGATGCAATAGAGAGTATGGAAAGGAAAGCAAAAGGGGATATTTTATAATGTTTTGTGTTGAGATGACAGGATCTAGACATTCCAACAGATGCTAATGAGTGCTAAACCAAATAAACACCTTGTTTAAACATGAAATTTAGTATGCAAAATCTTCTAACAGAATGGTGATTTTCTTGAAGGGTATTTGGGATAACAAGTTTGCATCCTGAGTGAACTCTCACAGGCTATTCTCTTGCACTGTCCTGGACCCCTGGAAAAGATCAGACTGGAGTAAGATGCACTTGCCCCCAATCTCCCTTTTTGTCTCCTCCACACATGCCTATTCATGGCTCCTTTTGTGTTTTATAGCAGATGTCATTCCCTCCACAGATAAGAATAGTTTTGTCACTGTAGTGTCCCTCATGCACAGTGCTTTGCTTCATTCTGTTTTTTCAAAAATTGATTGCAGAGACTCCTCCTTTTCTGACTGTAGCTCTGGGGATCCCAGGGTAATGCCTCTTTCTAGCCTGGGGATGAAATCTGGACAGTGACCCCCTCTTCTGAGGATGTCTGCTGCATGAGTGACACTTAGTCCACCAGGCTGTGAGCTGTCTGCACTTTCCTACTTCTGGAAATTCCATCACAACTTGGTTTTAGGATATGAATCTTTGAGGGCTTCATAGAAGAGAGAAATTTTCTTAACATCATGTTTCTCAAGTTTGACTGTGCACACAAATCACTTTTAGTTCCTGTTCAGGTTCAGATTTGTGTTTAGCAGGTCTGGGGTGGTACCTGAGATTTTGCATTTCTGAAGAGCATCTTGGTGAAGCCTATACCACATGTCCTTAGGTAACACTTCTAAGAAGCAACGATGTGATTTTATCACTCACTCTTCATCTGGAACCCTAGTTTTTAACAATTTTAGGTCAAAGATCCCTTTGAGTATCTTCATCCCAGAAACATTAAGCTGTGCATGTGCAATGCTTTGGGGCATTAATAGGTCCTTGGTTAAGAATCTTCAATATAAACATTTTCTCCAATTCAACCACATGTCCACAACCCCTCACTCCTTGCTCCTTCCTTTGCTTTTCCCTACCTGAGTCTAGAGTCTCTAAGAAATTACCCGGGGTGTCAATGCTACCTTTATGGGAATTCACTGGAACTCAGTTCTTCAGTCTCAAATCTTAGAGAAGTATGATTTGCATGGGGAGAGAGAGATAATGTGCATTCTCTGTAAGCTCCAATTTTTATTCCTATTTTATTCCAGCATATACATAAATATATAATTCCTAAACAAATAATAGCTACATTCTCAAAACAAGTGTTAATTGTAAAATTATTTACAGAGCACCTGTCATAATTTTTTAGACTCTGAAAATACAAAGGGAACTATCATGAGTCAAGTAAGCACAACCAAAGTCCAAGTTGACATGTAAGCCAATAATTATGAGGCAACCAAACTGATGACATGAAGAAGATAAATGTAAATGCTTGAAAAATATATGCCAAATTTGTGCAGATTCTGTCCCATTTTCATGAAAGACCTTTTAGTCTAGACTAACCCTCTCTGATGTACAGTAAAAAGTTTTACATGCTCAAATTTATGGTGTTGATTCTTCTTTGTGAATAATCCTTTATCCTCAAACACACAGTCACAAACCAACCTGAAAACCTGTACACGCTCATCCCTCACCTCTTTAAAATTCATGTGTAATTGTAGAAAGCTGAGATCAAGAGCCTGATGACCTTAGAAATCATCTTATCCAGATTCTCATCTTCATCTTCACAGATGAGGTCGCTCTAGCTCAGAGTACATAAGTGACTTATTTGAAGCCACCTAGCTCAAGTCTTTAATGGAAAATTTCCTGTGGTTTTAACTAAACATCTGGTTTCTTGCATAAGAATAGTCATGGGTGATTCTGGCTCTTAGAAAATATTACTCTCACCAAGAAGTCTGTATTAACTTCATAAGGGGACTAAATATGAATAAGTATAAGAGAGGAACAAATCTGGTCAGGAAGGAACAGAACAGGCATAAAGCCTTCTCTGATTGATAGAGGCACATCAAGGGTCGAGATAGAACTCCCCTAAGAGGGAGCTGATGTTGAACTTGAAGAGTCATGAAATGCCCAAAATAGAAAGAACTTTCAGTTTTATCCAGCCCCCTTACTTTTTAGGTCCCAAGAAAGACATGCAGGAAACCAAAGGGCTGGGACTAGCACTCAACATTTCCAAAGACTAACTAATGTTCTTTTCATTGCTTGACATGGATGGAGCCTGTGGAACTAACTGCCCCTGGCACCACATGGGTGGTCTTGGATCCAGGAGATCACCTAACCACTACAGTAACATAAAGAAGGGTGGGAGTTCAGAACCACTCCCGTCCAAGGAGTGACCCATGATCTAGGAATGGAGATCCAAGGGCCCTAGGGTCTGGCTCTTTTCCTCACCTCTGGCCTGGCTTCTGCAGGTCCTGCATGACCACATTGCCTACTGCTACGAGGTTCTGGAGATGATTGAAAAAGGGTCCTTTGGACAGGTGACCAAGTGCTTGGATCACAAAAACAATGAGTTGGTGGTCCTGAAAATCATTAGGAACAAAAAGAGGTGTGGCTCCATGGATGACATAGGCCATAGAGATGGATTGCCTGGCTTCTAGCTGCTTCAGGACTCCAAACCTTTCTGACTCTGCCTCTTCCTCTTATATTTCTCTTTATTCTCTCTTTACTATTTCACTCTCTTCATGTCTGAGTCCACGAAGGGGCAAAGCGGAAGTAAGAGTGTGGAGTTATTAGTGCTTTCTGCCGTGTTAGACATTTATGTTGGGGTTGTGGTAGGGTCTGAGAAAATGGGCTAACTGCTGCACTATGACATGATACCTGTGTTTTTTGTCCTCATTCCCCACCCTCCCTGCCATTCCCCAATCACCTTAGATTTCACTACCAGGCCCTGGTGGAGCTGAGGATCCTGGAAGCCCTCTGAAGGAAGGATAAAGACAACAAGTACAATGTGGTACACATGAAGGACTTTTTGTACTTCCGGAATCACCTCTGTATCACCTTTGAACCTTTGGAGCAGTCTTTTTGATTCATTTTCTTTTGAAAAGTTGCTTAAGGGAACTTGAAGAAAAACTTTGAAGTCATAAAACTAGATTTTTCTGGGCTTGAATATCTAGTGACTAGTGTAGACATAGCATCGCACAGTTATCTAGAAGGTCCAAAAGTGAGGAGAACGGGACCCAAAACGGAGATCTCACCCCATTCCTCAGTAAACCTGTTATCTGCCAGCATACTCATGTTGTTCTTTCCTTGTGCTGAGGACTAAGTACTGAGTAGGTGGAAAGTCCAAAACAAGGCCTCTGCCCTCAAGAACTAAATTAAAACATGTTTAAAAGGACTTTCTTTGCTATCATGTTCCCCACACACTGGCTTCCCATCTATGTGGTATAGAGGCTGAAACCTAAAAGAACAGGAATCTGGATGATCAGAGTGGGAAAAGGACTTTAATTCTGAGTAAAGAAGCAGAAGGGCAGATATTTTGGGTAAGAGAGCAGAGTCTTGATTTAAATACATTGAAATCATTTTGGTGAATATTGGAACTGAAAAAGCATTCTAAATGGGAAAATGCATCTAATTTGATTATTCTTCTCTCTGAGAAGTCAATATGCTGCAATTTAAACAAGCCCAGAAGACATTTAGCAAAGGAGAAAAATCAGGGTGAACCCTTAGAAGACATATGTTTCTGCATTCCCTGAGTTAGTACTTGGTGCTCCCACGACACCATCACTGATGGTGAGGTTCTAGGAACAGGCTATATTTGAGAGGGAGCATGGGCACCCCCCTCACCATCTCTGATAATTACAAAATGTGTTCTATCCTACCATATGCAACAATGGATCATCTTCTGTGGAGCAAAACAGACAGTCCAGGCTGCCTTTCTTGCCCATTAATCACAATGCCCAGTTAGGACATCATTGTCCTTTAAAAGGGCTCTGTGAGGTCAAGAGAGGCCAGTGTGTAGAAGGAGAATCCTAAGCCCAGTAAGGTGGAGGTGCCCAGGTCAGGATGGCATTTCTCTGTTGTACCTCTCAAGAATGAATGGCTTGCCAGGCACAATGGTGCACACTTGTAATCCCAGCAGCTCAAGAGACTGAGAAAGGAGGATTGCAAGTTCAAAGCCAGCCTCAGCCATTAGCAAGGCCCTAAGCAACTTATTGAGACCCTATCTCTAAATAAAATATAAAAAAGTGTTGGGGATTGGCTCAGTGGTTAAGTGTCCCTGGGTTCAATTCCTGGTACAAAAAATATGGCTTTCTAAATACCACCAAGGCTAGATAATCTTAGAAATGGAAGATCAGGAAGAGCCTGCAGAGTCATTTCTAGGTCCTTCTCTTTCCTTCCTATCTTTATCTCACAGTTTGCACAGAGATCACGAACTGACAATTTACAGACAAGTTTTTCTTTTTAAAATGCTTGGCATTAGTTTCCAAGACTTGTAAGTTAGCAGATTTCATATAATTGAATATGCTTTTATATAATATTTCAGGATTCTGCCTCTTTAGAGAACTGAGGATTATCTGGCAAGAGCCAGCCTTCATTATAGCAAAGCCACAGTTAGATGGGACCAAACAGCCACACTTGTCTTTAATAGAGTAGAAGTCCCTCATTTACCTTAGCTCTTTTTAGCACACTCTCTTTCTCCTTTACCTACAATATTTAGATAATCTTGTTAGGTCAGGGTAGAAATGATTTGGTTGAGTGACTAGTGGGCTTCCGGGGCCCTTCCAAGGGCCTGAGAACTATGACTATTATAGAAATTTGATAAAATCTCTGAACCCACACATGTAAATGAAGTACTTAAGTGGCTTTGTCATGTAAGGAATCAGGGTACATTGGAGAATCCAGCATGGTTGAGTGCCGATCTGGGTCTACCCTGAGTCACTGAGAAGGCTCAGTTTATCAGAAAGAAAAGCCTTGCCTACTGATTTGAGATTTACTTGCTTCTAGAAGGGAATCCAGATAACACAGGATTACTTGTAGGTTCAAACTTGGATACTTTTTATACTCATCACTTTTTCTGTCTTTCCCAGAATCAACTTGTACGAGTTGATGAAGAGTAATAGCTTTCAAGGTTTCAGTCTATCGGTAGTTTGGCACTTCACCCTCTCTGTCTTGAAATGTTTGCAAATGCTTTACATAGAGAAAATCATCCACTGTGATCTCAAGCCTGTGAGTATAACCTCTGTCCTGCCAGGAGAGCAGGTTCTCTTTAGTGGCAGTTAGGGCAGCCAGCATGGCCAGGGCTTCCAGAGTGGCAGCCCTAAATTTCCTGCTTATAGGCTAAGTGAGACACAGTGAAGTCTGAGGCACACATATTGGAAGGACTAAGAGAGGTGTAGTGTACTTGAGGCAGCTTAGAACCAGAGGGGTTTCCTGCAGAAGTGGTAGGCGTGGGTGGTGGCTGTCTTGAGCATCAAGATGTTCCACAAGTAGTTGTGGGGGTCTGGGTTTACCCACTTTTGCCCTTTCAATCATTAGTCGCTTATAGTTCTTAAGAATTCTTGCTGGATTCTAGAGTTTTCCCTTATATGTTCTGCAGAGGCTTGTGCCATTCACGTAGATGGATCATTCTACTACTCTGATCTGCTAATTCCTTACTAGATCCACTGTACTCTGAGTTGCTCCTCAGGTATGGCACACCTCAGACCACTTCCTCTCCTTCAGTGGCTGTGCCCTTCTTACTTGTCATGCTAGTATTGTATTCTTAGCTCATGCTGTGTCTCCCACTGGACTGCAAGCTCTCCCAAGGTCAGACTGTTATGTCCCCAGGATCTAATATGGTGCCTGTGAGAATAATGGAAGGCATTAAATAAATGTTTGTTAAATGAGCCAATGATTGCCAATATGAAGAAGTAATACGCTCATTCCAAAAGTAATCTGACCTTCACAAGGTGAATATCCCTTAATTCCTTACTCCCTTCTCTGCACCCCCAAACATGATTTAATTTTTTTAAACTGTTACTCATAAATAAAATTGAGGATATTTTTTTGTAACTTAATATTGTAAAGGTATGGGAGGACACTGCTTTGTTCTCCATTTCCAAATTCCTAACCTTTAGCTTTGCGGTTCCAAAAATTCACAATGTCCATGGTTCTTGTGTTTAGGGAAGAGACTTTCACCAAGGAATACAGTAAGACACTTAAAGGCTAAAATATAAAGTAACAGATTTCCTTGACAAAGTATATCAAGTAGACCAAATATGTGCATCCCTTTGGAAAACATACACACAACCAGCAGGGTATTTTGTGAGTAAAGAATCAGGGAATTATTCTTATGGACTTCATGGTTAGTGTGGATGAGCTATGATAGCTCATTGCATTTGTCCCTTCCCTGGAATTCTTTCTACCAAAAAGATGGGAGATGAGAGGGTATGGTAGTCAGCTTTTAGTCCCTGTGATAAAATACCTGAGATAAACTACTTACAAAGAGGAAAGATTTGTTTTGGATCACAGTTTTCAGAGGTTTCACTCCATGGTTGAATGGCTTCAACCATGTGATGAGGCAGAACATGGCATTAGGAGTTCATGGCAGAGCAAAGCTGTTACCTCATGCGGCTGGGAACCAAAGAAAGAGACAGGGTCCCAATATCCCCTTCAAAGGCACAACCTCAGTGACCTAACTTCCTCCAATTAGTCCCAGCTCCCAAAGGACCTACCACCTCTCCACAGTGCCATAGGCTGATGACTAAGCCTTCCACACAGCAAACTTTGTGCTTTTATCATAACAAAGGGCCAGCCCCATCTAGTGAAGGGGTCTTCTTTCCATTGGGCTAGAGACTCACTAGAAATTCTTTTTAGATTGCTGCTAATTATCCTCCTTGCATTAACACAAACATTCTTTAGAAAAGATACTGTGGAGTAAATTTGGATTTTTAGTTTTGTCACCAGAGGCTTCAGAAGAGGCCTGCTATGTCATATGTGCCATGTTATGTACTCAGCACACAATCACATGATCCATTCATTTGACGTGAGATCCTTGAGGCACAAGAAGGACTTTAATCTTCCAACCTCAGCCAGTGCTGAAAGGAGAGCCCAGAAGCTCGACCTTGTCATTTCATGGGTTCCCCAAAGTCAGTGTGAGACACACAAACCCCAATCTAATTATTTAGTTACTTATTTTTTTATTTGTTTGTTTGTTTATTTATGTTCTTTATTGTCATAGTGGTAGGTCTACAGGGGCATTAAATCAATTCAGTGATATTTGTAAGGCAAGTGAGGCACAGAACTGGGTGTGGAAGAAGATATTAATAAACCCACCATCTTCAGGAGTTACATAATCAATATGGGGAAAGATACATGCAAAACAGTGAATAATGAATCCAAAGAAGGTGTAGACTACAAATCAGTGGGAAATAAGAGCAAGAGAGTACAAAGGAATGTGGAGAAGTTGCCAGAGGAGGAGTTTGAAGGTGGTCAGATTTGAACTAGGCCCTGTAGGAGTGAGCATTTAAGTAAGTGGAACACCTTGGACAACATTAATTTTTATAAACTTGACCTTTCTTTTTTCTCTTTGTGCTAGGAAAATATAGTGCTATACCAAAAGGGCCAAAACACAGTTAAAGTTATTGACTTTGGGTCCAGTTGTTATGAGCATCAGAAAGGTAGCTTCCCCACTGTCTGAGTTCTCCCATTGCAATTTCTCTTCATTTACACACAAGACTACCTGGGTTCCAATCTAGGATCAGCCATCCAGGGTTACTAGTATGATTTTGAACAAGGTGCTTCACTTCTCTGAGCCTAAGTTTCCTTATCTATAAAATGAGAAATTAGATTCAAATACCATAGAGACTCTTTAAAGATCTTATATTCTGTGGACATGAAGTTACCAATAAACATTGGGTCACAAAACTAACTACACGTGTATCAGAAACACCTTGGGACTTTGAAAAATTATAGTTTCCAGGACCTCACCCTACTAAATTTCTGGAGAGTGCACAGGAGTTTGCACTTTAGAAAACAGCCATTCTAATGTTTGGGATTTACTGTCCTAGATTCTCTAGGCTTTGTACTTTTTTTCCAAACTAGAATGCAGGAAGTAGCCCTGGAGCACAGTTGCATCATCCTTTATTGGATTTGATTTAAGTTCAATTAACTTGGCTTCTGTCAAGACTGATGTAGAAAACATGTACCATTCAACAAATGTCTATTTTCTGGTAGTCATCATTTGCTGATTTGGGTACCAAAACCAAAACATGAAATATTACCTGTCCTGGGTTGCTTATGTATAATGTAAGAGACAGAAAGATTTTAAAAAAGTAAAATAAAATAGGTAGAATGATTGGGAAGCTACACAGGCTCTATTAAGGGCACACACACACACACACAAAGACTTTGGGACCAGCCTTCCTGGTGTCAGAATGTGTCAGAGGGAGCCCTCTGAGGCTGCCAAAAGGACTATCGGATAGGTATTCCCAAATAATCTGCAGAACCACTTTGGAGGACCTAGCTCCTTAATATATTTTTCCATATGGATCCTATAAGAATTCCATCCAGAAAACAATGCCCCCGATAAAAAACTTGTATGTTTACTCTTTTTAGATATTGGCAACTGTATTAACCTATTAGTTGCTATTTATCTTGGGCTGCCAGGATGCTCAGAACTGAGTTTGCAATTACTGTATACTTGCTTTCTGACAGTAACGTCCTCCTTTATATTTCTACTGACTTTCCTTTTATCTTTGACTATGAGGCAGTATGGAGTATGGATACTGGAATTGGACTTCCTGGTTTCAATTCCCAGCTCTGTTCACTGGAAGCTGAATGACCTTGACAATTCATTTAACCTCAGTTTTCTTATCTTTAAAATTGAGACAAAAATAGTACCTGCTTCATAGGGCTTTTGTAAGGATTAAAAGAATTCATCTACATAAAGCACTTGGGATAGTGCCTGGCACATGCTAAGCACCACACAAGTGCCATTAAATTTATGATTTAAAGTACCCTATATATATGAACTTGGCATAGTACTCAAATTCATTTTGGAAAAGGAATGGTATAAAAGTTGTTTTTAATCAAACATTTATTTTAAGTTACAGAATTATTACATTCTTATAACCAATCTAAACATTAAAGTAGTGATTATAGCCCCTCTCAATCCAGGAAATCACAACATAGGAAAAATGAAAATGTTCCATTTCCCTGGTTTTAGATTCCTTATCTATAAAATTTAGGCCCCCTACAATATAATCTTCTTTCTATCTTTATTTGCTTAGATTTTTGTTGAGCTTTTCTTTTAGTACTTCATTAACAATATATATATATATATATATATATATATATATATATATATATATATATATATATATATATATTTATAATATATTGAATGGACATTGAATTTAAATTTTGCATTTTGTACACTTCCAATTCTGATATGCTTCCCCCAGTGCCAAATCACAATACTGTCAGAAATTATCTTTCCAAAGCTCACCTGACAGTTTGAAAACTTAGTTTATATTAGTTTTATGGTTTGCTTCTTTAAAAACTTGTCTGACAAAGTATGTTAAAGTACCCTGCTTTAACTTGCTCAGAACAATGCCTACTTTGGAGTTCCCTATCAATCATCAGGTTGTTGTGAAGATTTGATGATGTTTTGTTTTTGATGTTACTTTCATCTTTCAGAGCTCAATAGGGTAAGAAGGTGGGGATAGGGGGATTCTAAATTATCTGCCATCTTTAATTGCCAAACCATCCTGGAGAGGGGCCCTGGAGAGAAAGCCAGCTTGCCCACATCAGATTTCTCTTTTTGCCCTAACAGTATACACCTATATCCAGAGCCGGTTCTACCAATCCCCTGAGGGGATTCTGGGTCACCGCTACAATATGGCCATTGATATGTGGAGCCTGGGCTGCATCTTGGCAGAGCAGTACACGGGTTACCCTCTGTTCCCCAGGGAGAATGAGGTGGAGCAGCTGGCCTGCATCAAGGAGGTGAGGAGGAAGGCCTGCTTGGTTGATGTCCTTGGATAGCTTCAGTCCTGACGTGGGGCTACATCAGATTCATCAAGGGCAGTGCTCTGCATACTATTTTTTTTCCTTTGGTCAAAGTTTCCCTAAAAGTGTTTTTGAAGTTACATACTTCTTGTACATTTTTGAGAACTAACATTTTTATTATAAATTTACATAATTTCAAAGAATGTCATTTCCCCCTTAATGTAAATTGTGACATTTAAAAATAAAACTGTTAAAGCAATCTTTCAAATATAGCCAAAAAAGAATTTAAAAAAAGTGTGACCTAATACCAACCAAAATCTACCTTTAAAAGGACATGAATAAGTTCTTTAACAGTTGTACCTTTCTTTAACTCTTTTTCCTCCTTGAATGAACTTTTTAAATTCTACCTCATATATAGAATTTTATTCTAATTTAATATAGCTTTATTTTTAAATATATCAATCACTATAACTTCAAATTTTTATTATCATAAGCTCCATGTGTAGAATTTTTTTCTCAAGAGATCACTAAAATAGAACTAGTGCATAAATTAAGATAATTAGTAGGCATAAAATGTGAAATTTTACTTCACATTGTATACACCTCTTAGAAGAATAAATGGAGCTGAGTTTTCTCTTTTTCCCATTAATATTTATACCTGTAAGTGAACATTACTTCTTTTAAAAAAATTTTTTTAGTTGTTGATAGACCTATATTTTATTTATTTATTTGTGGTGCTGAGAATTGAACCCAGTGCCTCACACATGCTAGGAAAGTGCTCTACCACTGAGCCACAAACCCAGCCCCAACATTACTTCTTGCTACAATGAACAGGCTCAGGACCAGGCCATTATAATACATTGATTCCAAAGATGTGAACCCAAGAAGGAAACCTGTTCTAGTTGTGTTGTCTCATTCTATGACTTTTTTGAATTCTGTGTGACAATTGAATAATGATCTATCATCAGAAATTGTTTTTATCAACCTATCAGCTGAAACAAATAATTGGAAATTATCTGACAAATAATAGGTAGCATTCAGTAATGACTTTTGCTCTTTTAACCTGAGAGGACTATTTCCCAGTAAAAAGGCTTTACTAAGAATCATCACAGGATTATTAATCACATCTCATTTTTTTTTCAATGAAGTTTTCTTGTAGAGCTAAATTAGACAAAATGGAGAAAATAACTACAAATTTGAAAAATTCAAATTTTAGGATTTTCCTAGTAAACTGATAAAAGTTTGACCGTGAATCTCTCTAAATCAAAAGCTAAATTTCTATTTTCTATATTGTCTCAAAGTTAATCAGTGACACATGCCTTTGAGAAGTATTAAATATAAATGATTTCATTTGTTGTTTGAAACTAATAATAAAATATTAAAATAATTTAGATGAAAATATCTAGAAATGGTAACTATGGTGGAATCAACACTGGCCTGGGAGTTAGTAAATTTGGGGTCTAGCCCTTGTTCTGACTTTTTGGAAAGTCATTTCCCACTTTGGACTGGAAAATGAGGGGGTCAGACCAGATGACTTCTAAGGTTCATAATGATTTTATGAAATATCCCTGAACCATTCCTGCTTCTAATACCAAGGTGAATGGGGCATCTGGCTTGAGCTTCCCACTGCCCCAGGACTGACTCAGTTTCCCCTTGATATCTGTAAGGTTGAGGAGCAGAAAGGCAGGATTGTGCATGGATTATGGCCAGAAATCTAGGGCTGAGAGCTACCCATAAATTTCTTTATCTGTACACTCCTATAAGGTTCAGTAGAGAAAAGTGAATAAGTAGGCCTATACTTTTCTTTACAAGAAGGAATTTATCTTACAAGAAATACCTTCTCTGGTGATTTGTATCTCCTTTCCCTCCCTTCTCTTCCCGGTGTTCCATGCTGGGGTGTGTCACTCCTAATTCAATGTGATCAGCATGTACCGACATTGAGATCTGGCTGCTATCAAGGTGGCTTGCCTTTGTTGGTGCTGATGTATGTTTAGAATAGCATGTGAATCTTAAGATACTGAGACATCCCTGGAGACATGAGCTCTGGGTCCGCCATGCTACTGACTTGATGTCATCACTTAATATCCTCAAGTTCTTATCTGTAAAAGGCAAAATGTGGCCAAAGTCCTACCTAGCTCTTAACTGTCTTTGAATCTGTGACTTCACCAAGAGTGACCCAACTACACTGTGCTTGTTGAAGGTGCTGGGTCTGCCACCAGCCCATTTCATTCAGACGGCCTCCAGGAGACAGATGTTCTTTGGTAAGTCCCCAAGTCTAATCTCTTTATCTCATTGTGTCTAATGAGGTGTCACAGGTCTTGAAGGTACTTCCCATACCCTAAATCTCATATTTTGCTTTTCTCCTGTCCCCATACCAAAGGGCAGGATGAGGTTTAGGAGCTTACAGGCAATGAAAAGTGGTCCCAGATGGCATGCTGGAGATGAGATGGGTGAAATCACAAGGGGAATGGGTTCTTGGCAATACAAATGCATTGGAGCAGGAGAATGATCAGGTTCCCACTCAGTAGACCAGTGAGAGAAGAGGGCTGTGGCTGCCTCATCCCTGCAGTTGGCCCTTGCTCTGGAACACCTGACACAAGGCTATTGAAGGCCCTGGTTCCTTGAACTGTTTTTTGTTACTGTTGCAGTCAGTCACTTGCAAGCCATCATTTCACTTCCAACTGACTTATAAAACTTTTTTTTTTAAGAGAGAGAGAGAGAGTGAGAAAGAGGGAGAGAGAGAGAGAATTTTAATATTTATTTTTTAGTATTTGGCGGACACAACATCTTTGTCTGTATGTGGTGCTAAGGATTGAACCCGGGCCGCACGCATGCCAGGCAAGCGCGCTACCACTTGAGCCACATCCCCAGCCCATAAAACTTTTTTTTATAAAGTATATTTAATTTACATTTGATGACTTAAAGATGATCAGGTAGTAAAGCTGTGCATAGCCAACTGCCCTTTCTTATTCTACCTCTGTTAGCAACTACTTTTTGTTAAATGCTAGTCATTGATTTAGACATTAAAAAAAGCAAAGCAGTATTAAATTATCTGCAATTTAATATTTTTATAAAGATATATGTAATTGCTATATTACTGTGATATTGGTTCCTAGATATTGGCGTGGTCAACTGAGGGGAGCCTTTACAACCAAGATGCTCTCTATATAAACAAAAAATGTATCATGAGTTGGCTATTTTACAAGTGTTTTGTTTTTGTTTTATTTTGTAATGGAAATTGAACCCAGGGGTGCTTAATCTTTGAGCCACATCCCCAGCCCTTTTTATATTTTATTTTGAGACAGGATCTTGCTAAGTTGCTAAGGGCCTTGCTAAGTTGCTTAGGGTCTTGCTAAGTTGCTGATACTGGCTTTGAACTAATGATCACCCTGTCTCAACTGTCCAAGTTGCTGATTTTAAAGGCATGCACCCTGTGCCTGGCCTTATGAGTGTTTTCCCACTCAAACCATCTAGTGAAAGTCCCTATATTACTAACCTTTGAAATTTTCTGTTTGCAAATGAATTAATTGTAAAAGAATTAGAATTAAGCTGTATTCATGAGTAAATATCAGAAAGTTTTATATTTCCATGTACAATAAAGCATATTTGTTCTGAAAATGTATACTAATGAGTATATACTAATTTCCCATGATTTGTCTCTCTGGTATGGCAAACTGAGTATTGTCTGTTGAATTTGAATCCCTCAAGAGGACAAAATGGGGAAATTAAGCTTTATATGATTTCTAAAGAAATTCCACAGAATATAAATCTGAACTAAAAAAAATTTTAAGTGAAAAACAGTATGATAAACTACAAAATGAATGATGCATATTTGTGGGTCTATAAATGGCTTGTCATAAGACTTCACTTCTTGGCATAAGTCTTTAGATTCCTGCAGAGTTGGGTGTTGTATTTTGGAAGTGGATCACACTGCAGTTTTGAAAATGAGTGGTGTTATTCTTGACTCCTTCAGAATAAATCCCTCTGACTTTTCAGCTGCCGCCTCTTCTCTGCCTCTGTCATAAGCCAAGCTTTGGTTAAGGAAAATGGATTAATAGTTAAAACTATTTTATCCATCTAGTTTCCACTCCCCAAACTAATTTTAAACACTTGCTTCAAGGATTTATGAAATCTTGATAAAGCTAATAAAAGCTCTAAAATTTTAATAAAAGTTTTAGGGAAAATGCAACTTTTGGATTCCTACTGTCTAATATTTATAAAGTGGTTTGAAGGCAAATACCCAACACAAGTTAAAAGCAAAAGTCAGTGATTATAATAATACAGTTAGTTCTGTAGCAGTCTTTATTGACAAATAGCTAAAAGGAGTTCCGCATTACATCACAGCTATTTTTCTCCTTTTGCCAAAATCATTAGATGGTAGGAAGTGCCTTTACAAAACTATCAAATTACTCATGTTTCATTTTTGGTAACTTTAGCAGCAGTTTTTTTATTCTTCATCTCAGCAAGATTATGAGGTTGAGATACAAAGTGAATCTAATGTGTAACACCATTTTCTAGGTGAGAGATGACAGAGTTTCTCAAACTTGCCCTGGATGCTTCTGATCCATCTGCAGGGTAGAGGTTAATTTTCACTTTGGGTAGAGGTTAATTTTCACTTTTGTGTCCATTAGGATTCCAAATAAATTCTGGATAATAATCATCAATTAGTCCTATTTGTTTTGCCAAAGCGTAAATAGTTCTATGTATAGTAATTTCATTTATCATACTTTTATTTGTAAGCTAATAAAGAAACATTTTTAGAAATCAAAACAATTCTCCCTGTTGTTCTTTCCCCACCCATAGATGACTGTTTCTTAGTTTCATTGTGTATCCTTCCAGTGTTTCTTGTGCAGATCCAAATATTATTTCCCTCCTTCCTAAAAAGATGATGTTCTATTTATTTTATTCTATACCATGATTTTTCTATTTAATTAGTATCTTTACATAAGTCTCTCTCTTAAAGACACTCACTGCTTGCTACACATTATTCCATTAGGTAGATATATCACTATTTACTTATTAATGAAACCATTAATAAATGGTTATTTGAGCTATGGTTAGGGAAACCAACTTTTTGGAATATTTACAATCTTTTCTATTAGAAATAATTTTAATATGAGTGAATGCAGGTATTCCTAGCATCAGGGCTGTGGTTTAATAAGCCCACCAGTTAATTCTGATGAGGCTCAAGTTTGAGATCCATTGCTCCAGGCAGCCATTGATCACAATGGTCAGGAGCCTACGCAGAGACTCAGTCTGTATTCCTAGTCATGACTCAAGAAACATTTAATTAAAGCACAAGAGTTTTAACTAATTCTCCTTGATTCTACTTTTTACTTACTTGAGGATTGCTTTTATTGGTCTACCCTGTCATCTGGTCTTGCCCATGTGCTCCCCTCTCCTCTTTCTTTTCCAACCTCCATTTTCCCAGTTACCTGGTAACCAATTTTTCTAGTCCTCTCACGCTTCTCATTGTTTCAAGGCTGTTTGAATTTGTTTAGTTTTTTGACTCCTAAAATTGTAGTGTCCAAGCCTCAGTTCAGTGTGCTGTGGTTTTCAGGATAGTGTTCAATACTACAAAATGTTTCTTCTTTCCCATTCCATTCCAATGCCCTTTCCCTTGCTCAGTTCAAGGTCAGCAATATAAGGACTGATCTTCATGTTTTGGTTCTGCCTTTGAAAGTAATTTTGAGGAATATATTTATTTTGACAAGATTATTTAACAAAAATAATGTATGCACATATATAAATATTTTAAAAATAGCATTATACTCTTGCAGTTTATTTAAGATTGATTCCTAATCTATACATTTTAATTTGGGGTAGTTTGAAATTTTGAGCTCATCAGTAGAGCTATAGAATGAATTGCATTTTTATAGGTTCAATTATAAAGTGTGTTATGATTCAGATGATCTTTATGAATATCATTACCCTTTGTAGCTAGTTTTCTTCTTTTCAAAAATGACATAACTTGATATTAAAGTGTTTTCCTCCCTCTTTCTATTTTAGTGGGGAAACAAGATTGAACAAAGAGAAAGTACTTCAAGTTTGGTATAATCTGGTTGTTATTCTAAATCTCTGCTTTAGTTGTTAAAGTGATATGCAAATTAATCAGATTCAGTGGGTAGGGTAGCCTGGGGGCAGCACTGTACTGGGATTGACTTAGATTGAGATTTCAGAAATAAAGTATATAACAGCCACAGAATATGATCAGAGCAACTGGTAACCAAGAGGAATAAATCTCTTGACTGAACTAAATGGACACAACAGCTCTTCAGCTGGGCATAGTGATGCAGGCCTGTAATCCCAGTGATTTGGGAGGCTGAGGCAGGAGGATCGTAAGTTCAAGGGTACCCTCAGCAATTTAGTGAGGCCCTGAGAAACTTAGTGAGACCCTGTCTCAAAAAATAAAAAGGGCTGGGGACAGCTCAGTGGTAAAGTACCCCTGAGTTCAAACATTAGCATCACCACCACCAACAACAAAAAAATCCAGAAAACGCTTCTCCAAATTGCTCTTTACATTCAGCTTCTAAGAGGCCTAGTCAGCTGATTAGAAAGTTATATTGGTTCTAGATGCCTTAAAATATAACTGTCTAGATTTAAAATGGTTCCTATTTGGAAATGTGACATTTTCTGGCTGGTGTTAATGGTATTTTCCAGCTCAGATATTTTAGTTTTAGTAGTAACCAAGAGCTTTAATTCTCATGTGTGCTCATTATTTTATTCTGAACTGATTCTTCCTCTTGAGTTCTCTTAGTATGGACCCCAAGTTTTTAGTTGTCCTGTGATCTATCTCAGCTTTTTAAAGAATATCCTGAGTGAACTTTCAGGTAGAAGTGCTATTTCTGTGCTGTGATTATAAACACATTTAGTTTTGTTTGAGGGGTAGTGACCTGGGGATAATATAAACTGGTTTTCATTCCCAGGGTGCTTAACTCCCTTTTCTGGAGACTAACTAGTCTGACACTTAAATGAACCTGCTTTTAAATGACTTGTACTGGACCCAAGTTATTCTCTGGCTTTGATCTGTTGCCACCACCTTGTCCTTAAGTACTGCTCCTTTGTCTTACTTCATTAGAAGCTGACCATGGAATGTGAATAAAGTCTTTTGTGTTCACATTCATTTTTTAGTTTATTCTTTTTTTTAAAAAAAATTCTTCTCCCTATTATTTGGATGCTTAGTTCTTTAAAAAATATACATAATCTTTTTAGCTGGTAATAATCTATTTGCCTTTATTCTGGTTACTGATATGTTTGAACTTCTTTGTTGTTCTTTTCCTCCTTCTTTTTGTAGTCTTTCTCTTTATTCTTACTGCCTTTTATATCTTAAGTCCTTATTTCTCAGGCTTATCTTACCTTCCGTAGTGGTTCCACCATTTCTTGTCTTTTAATGGTTCCCATTCATACTCATTTTAGTCAGTTTATTACAATGGGCTGGGCAGGTGAAACCACATGATTATTTCCTCACAGCTGTGGAGGCCAAGTCCAAGATCAAGGTCTTCCCAGTCTGCTTCCTGGTTTGCAGACTGCTGTCTTTTGGTGGCATCCTCCCATGACTAAGAACAGACAGTAAGAGTTCTTGTGCCCGAGCATGCTTTTGTTCTTTCTTTTTTCCTCTGTACTAGGGCATTCTACCACTGAGTTCATTCCCAGCCCTTTTTATTTTGAGACAGCATCTTGCAAGGTTGCTGAGGCAGGTATACACCTTGTGATCCTCCTGCCTCAGCCTCCTGAATCACTAGATTACAGGTGTATGCCACCAGGCCCAGCTAAGAGCTGTCCCTTCTCATGGGTCATTCATCACATTCATGAGGGATTGACCCTAAAATCTAAACATCTCCCATAGGCCCAACTCCCCAAAATACCAATTTTAGGGGGACATGGATATTCACCCTAACAACACCTAATGAAGAATAACATCATTAATGTCCCCTCTCGAAAAATATAGGAACTTATGTTATCATTGTCTGTCATCTTAGTCTTTTTTTTTTTTTTAAACCACTTGATGTGGACATTATTGCCTCCACTTGTCATTCAGGGAGTGTTTGCAGGCTTTGCTGTTCATTGCTTCTTTTGCATCTCAGATCTTCTTTCCAGAATTATGTTTTCTGAAAGGCTCCCCGCTTGTGTGGCTAGGCTGATGGTAAAGGTGATCTTAGTGCATACAGTTTTGGTTGGACGGTTCTTTAACACTTGGAAGATGTTAATCTATTCTTATTTGGGCTTTCATTGTTCCTGTGAGGAAGTCTGGCCCATCAAGTGGCATTCTACATTTACATCTTTCTCTATAACTGCTCTTAAAATCTTCGATTTGGTTTATCTAGGAGGGTTTTTTTTAATTATTCTATTTGATATGCATTGTGTTTCCTTTATCTGTACATGGGTATCTTCTCTCATTTTTGGAAAACTCAGCCATTATCTCTTTTTTTTTTTGAGAGAGAGAGAGAGAAAATTTTTAATATTTTTTTTTTTTTTTTTTTAGTTTTCAGCAGACACAACATCTTTGTTTGTATGTGGTGCTGAGGATCGAACCCCAGGCCGCATGCATGCCAGGCAAGCACACTACCACTACCACATCCCCAGCCCCAGCCATCATCTCTTTATGTTTATTTTCTCTGTTTTCCATTTTACATGTTTATTTTCTCCCATTTTATACCTCCAAAGATTTTATCTCTGAAAGATGGAATCTTTGGGAGTGATTAGGTCATGAGGGTGCAGCCCTTGTGGGCAGGATTATTAAAATGGGGCCCTGAAGAGCTCTTATACCTTCTTTTGCCATTTGAGCACATAAGGGGAGAAGTCAGCACTTTGTACCCTGGAAGAGGCCTTCACCAGAACCCAGCCATGCTGACACCCTGATCCTGAACTTTCAGCCTCCAGCACTGTGAGACATGAATGTTTGTTGTTTATAAGCCATCTAATCTATGGTATTTTGTTACAGTATCCTGAACTAAACAATGCATGTGGGGAATTCTCATTCTTTCCCATTCATCACCAGTATATCCACATTCCTTCTCCTTGTATCTGTGCTGCATTCTGGGTAGTATGTGCAGCTTTGTCTTGGAGTTCATTACACCTCCCCTCAACCACATCGCTCAAACCACTGAGGGATTGTTTTTTCTTTTCTTAGCATTCTGTTTTTCCTTATTAAAGATTTATTTTATCTTTTAGAAAGCCATCTGGTTGTTTTTAATACTTTCTGTTAATTGCTTATCTTTCTGAATCTGTCTTTATGGTAGGGAACAGACAGATGTGAGCAGTGGAAACATGAGGTTAAGAGAATAATTCTATAAAATGAGTCTCCTGTGCTGACTCTCATGTGGTTTCTTTTTTAAAAAAGCAATTTACCTGCAGCCCTGCCTGGCATACCAACCTGTTATCTGCAGGAGAAATGCAGGCCTAAAATGCCAATAAAAACATTAGTTACCTTATAAGGGGGGAATTTTGTGACCCTTCCACAGATGGATCCCAGAACTCTGAAAGGTAAGGATAATTCCCCTAACCATAACATCTCTAAGAACAAGTTCCAGTTAGAACCACTCAGCACAGGACAAACCAACCTAGAGTTCCCATGTGCAGAGAAAACTTGAAAGTCTGCTGTCATCCTGCTGCCTGTCAGTCAAAAGTCAAGAGGTGGACCTGGGTGGGTCTTTCTGGAAACTTCTCTGGGACCCCCAATATAATCAGAGGATAGGAGAGGCATGCCATCCTTCTCCTGAGAGGACCCGCTCTCCCCTTTTCTTATCCCTTCTAATAAATTCATGCCTGTTACTCTGAGCAACACATCTGAAATCTTTCTGGTGTGATCAGGAATATTCTGCCTATAACATTTATGTCTTATTCATAATTAATTTCATAGCTTTTCTTTGCTGATTTCAGTGTGTGAATTCTTAATGATTCTAAATCTATTCTTTTTTTCTGCTGACCCTCATTCATTATTATGACTCTCATTCATTCATTATGGATTATTTTCTTGTGTATGTGTTGAATCTTTGGCTGACCTATTATTTGCTCTAAAATTAGTGGAGAGCTTGTTATTCTCTGTTGTGAGTGGTTTGTTCTGAGCAGGATTTGCATTTGGCCACTGGCCTGAGATGACAGTAGCCTCCTTCCAGGACCCCTTGCTTCAGTGCAGTTTGGTCCTCCCACCTTGCTGTCTCATGAGCAGGCCTCCTCCAGAAACCCTTCCAACCTGAGCTGATGTTGCAGCAACTCCAAATTTTCATATCACTTTTCACATTTCAGCCCAGGGGTCTTTGATGGCTTGGCTTCATCCCTTGGGGATTTCCTTGCATTCTATGAGCCCACTCACACAAAGCATACATCACTTATTCTGTAATAATAAGTCCCTTCTCAGTGTCCAATCTGCTTTTTCTCCTGAAAGGAAGTGCAGGTTACATAGTGTTTTTTTTTTTTTTTTTTTTTTTTTTTTTTTTTTAACGAAAAAGAAAGGGAAGGGGGCAGGGAAGAAAGAAGTACCATCATTATAATATTGAACATTTGGACAATGGAGATATAGAAGGCAAAACTCTTATGGTAATGATAGCAGCACATGTAGGGTCAGAGTCACCATTTATAAAATGCAACCAATGAAGACATGGCCAAACACAAAAGAGGGAAGAGCTAAAACCGAGATGTTGTTAGTATCACCTTATTCCCAGCAGGCAAATAACTCTTTTGGAAAACATTTGAATCTGAGCCTTGATAGAATCAGCTTAACTTCACAGTAGGTACTGTCGGCTCCTTGGCTCTCTGAAAAGTCATGTAGAAAAGTGCTCGAGGAAACTTTTCATTAAAATAGAGATAGGCACAGTTTCTGTTCTCTTATATGTGGCTTTATCTGTACCCCTCAGTTATGTTTTTGAATGCTTTGTTTCACCACAGGACAAGGAATAGATGAACCTCTTTCAGAGACTGGACTTAAACAAGCGACTGCTGCTGGTAGATTTATGAGTAAAGTGAGGTTTACTCATGCTTTCTCCAGCGAACTCACAAGGGTAAAGCAGGTGAGTGTAGGGTGAAGGTTTAGGCTAAGAGGTCCCAAGTCTCAAGTGTATAAGCTTGAAAGATCTGTCACCAGAGCCTGCAGGGAATTAAATCACATAGACAGCACCTTCTCCCCACTCTCTGATCTCCATTTGAACTCTTTCCTTTTCTTCTCATTGAACTTAGTTTTTGTTTGTTTGTTTGTTTTTTGGGTTTTTTGTTTTTGTTTTTGATTTTGTTTTATTTTTAAGTTAGAGTAGCTTTGGAAAAAAATGCTTAACAAAAAAATAAAAATAAGGTATCAGGAAAAATACAGGAGGAATGACAGGTAGGAGATCAACCCACAGTCACATCAGAAAATAGAAAAGCCAGACAGAATAAAAAAGCATTCTGATTCCATAAAGAAATGTGTGACAAGATGTAAATGTCTTTAGAGAACAGATATCTATAAAAATGACACCTAGATTTCATTAAAAAGAACCAAATAAACTTGTTAAAACTCAATGGAAGGAAACTTTTGTGACTAACCATGAGGGAATAATAGGATTGGAATTTACCTCCCTGTGTAAATAACTAGAAAACTCAACAATAAGTGTAAAATCTCAGCGGGGCTGGGGTTGTGGCTCAGTGGAAGACTAGCATATGTGTGGCACTGAGTTTGATCCTCAGTACTGCATATAAATAAATAAATGGAGGTATTGTGTCTATCTACAACTAAAAAAGTATGTTATTTTATATATATATATATATATATATATATATTTATATATATATATTATATTATATTATATACATATATTACACTTATTTATAATTTTCTTCCAATCTGTGGTTTGCCTTTTCATTTTACAAATGGTACTTGCAAAGAACAGACAACTTTTACTTGAATAAAATCCAGTAAGTGAGACCTTGGACTCCGGGCATCATGGCTCTGTGATGCCTAGATGAGGTGGAACAAATAAGCTGAGCCCCAGGATTGTCCAAAGTCATTTCCAGACTCTGGTAGGGGTACAAAATAGAGCTTGGTGGTCCCCGTGATTTGAGGAGGGAAAGTGTGGAATTTGGGGATATTAGGTGACTAAAATTTGAGGTTCAGAGAAGTAGAAGAGCTAGACAGAGAAAGAACTCTAGAAGCATACATAGCAGTCTGCTTAAATATGACAAAATACATTCTTCTGTCATGGATAACTGAAATGAACAAATTTTTAAAAATTCAACCAAAAAAGAAACTCTTAGGGAGACTGTTATCTGCATATGGGTGGAATGACACCGCATGAGAACAAGCAAGACACAGCTGCAGAGGAGAGACTGGTTCCTGGGGAGGGAAAAGTGGAGCGATTCCTAGAGCTCACAGAGGGTGGGAAAGCACGTGAGTCCCCACCAGTCAGCGTGCAGGGATTTTGTGGAATAAAAAGGGCACACAGTAGTGATTCCAGAATGATCAATTCCTAGTAGTGAATAAGGAAGAAAAATGAGAGAAATAGACGATTAAAAACCAAAAATCTTAAAAAGGAACCAGGTTGAGCTCCATATGTGTAATATGAATTGTAACACGTTCTGCTGTCATATAGTGTTGGGGTTCGAGCGTACAGAGTTTAGTTCCCTCAGGCCTGACACTTTGCAAGAGCTGTGGCTGTGATTTAGGTCAGCTGAGGCAAACCTCAGTTAGGAGGAGGAAACGTTCTCTTCCCCTTATCGCAAGTCACAAGTTCTGCATGGTTTGGCCAAGAGGAAGAAGCTTCCTGCATACTTGTCCTAGGAACAGTACATTCTAAAGAAACAAATGCATCCTCAGGGGAGTAGATAATGTCTACAAAGAACTTTAGGAGGGTACTTATCAAATAAGCAGGAATGATCTGAAGTTAGCTCTGTGTATCCACTGAGGCATGTTATCTGGGCAATGTGGGCAAAGTGTTATTGAAGAATTGCTTGCTTTGTAAGAAGAAGAATATAAAAGGAACTTGCAAATAAACCTCAGCATGCAGTTGCAATTGCTACCTTTGTTCTGCATCTCCTGTGTCCTGGTTATTTTGTGACCCTTACCCAGGGACTCGAACGCACTAGACATTCACAATTGGCACCCGAACAGGGACCCTGCTGGATTGTCAGGAAGGGTAAGTTTTTTTTTCTTTATATTACAGGGTGATGGGACAATCTTCATCTTCTCCTTTTTTACGTATTCTTAGGCATTCACTTGCCATCTATGGTATTAACATTTCTCATTCTGATATAGAGATGTGTCTTAAGGTGGTCAGGGAATGGAATCCCTGGTTCCCGGAGGAAGGATCTATAGATGTAGATAATTGGAAACGGCTCCGTCACAATGTTGAAAAGGCTATGAGACAAGGTGAAAAAATTCCGATTCGGTTTTGGTCTATCTGGTCTATTTTATATAATGTTTAAAGCTATGGAGGAAGAAAGGTTGATTGACAATTTACAAAAGGAGCTAGCTCCCTCTATTCTAGATCTCCCTCTGGATATTAGTGAAAAAAAAAGAGGTAGTAAAAGATACACAACAATTGACTCATAAATCTTCACAAAATTCTGCTGATTTAATTGGTAATGATAAGGAAAAAAAAACAAAAGTAAAAACAATGATTGACAATCGCTCCATTTCAGAGCAATTCAAGCTTGTTATGGAGGAGGTTCTGGGATATCTTAATAAATTAGAAGCTAAAATGGACCCTAGGCCTTTATCGGGAACCAGGCCCTCTGCCCCTCCGGCCATTAACCCTTTTTTGGCAGCTTCTTTAAAGGCTGTCCAGGAAATGAACTCAGAGCCTTCTGACCATGAGGATGACACTCCCTTCTTTGCTTTTCCTATAATCAGGCCTGATCCAGCTAATGAAATGGCACATCCACCTCGGTATGAGGGGATTGATATTGATCATATTGGCAAATTTAAAAAGGCAGTGACAATGTACAAACCTCAATCCCATTATGTAAAAAAAATTGCTTCATGCTTTTGCTACTCATTACAATAATTTTGCTCCTGAGGATTGAAAGATTGTGGGCTGTGCTCTTTTACGGGAGCCAAAATATCTTCAATGGCACATGTGGTTTTTAAAAGGATGTGCCACTAAGGCTAGAAAAAATGGTAATAGTCAAAACCCTGTTATTCGTGCTATAGGGTACCCTATGTTATCTGTCACTGGTATGTATGATGACATTCAACATCAAATTAATATTCCTCCTGAGATTCATGAGCAATTGAAGGAAATAGCTTTAGAAGCTTGGGACAAAATTAGACCTACTGGAGAATATTATGACAAATGGATGTTACACATGTCCCCTTGTTTGGACGTTATTCTTGTGTTCATGTTACTATTGACACATACTTTAAATTTTTGTGGGCTACCGCTCAAATTGGAGAAACCACCCGTCATGTTATTCAACACTTAATGGAAACATTTGCTATTATGGGAATTCCCACTCTGATTAAAACTGATAATGATCTGGCTTATACTAGTAAAAATTTTAAAGACTTTTACAAATTATATGATATTGTTCATCTAACCAGAATAAAATATAACCCACAAAAACAAGCTTTAGTAAAACATGTACATGCTACGCTTAAAACACAAATTAAAAAGTTAAAAAAGAGGAAAATGACAGATTTAAATATGCACTTGTTTGGACATTTACAAAATCAACCTAAAGCATTGTTACATCAAGTCTTATTTATTTTAAATTTCCTTAATCTTCAACAAGAAGAAATATTGACAAGAGCAGAACGACATTTTGAGCAGAAAACCTTAGAAATAGTTCATGAACCAATTTGGATAAAAATTGCAGCAGATGCTGAATGGCAGCCAGGGATTTTACTTTGTAGGGGAAAGGGCTATGCTTATGTTTCAACAGAAAATGGACACCGGCAGTGGCTCCCAGGGCGGTGGATCCAGACCCGTCACAATCAGAACGGCACCAAGGGGGGCACCCTATCCACTACCCGAGCCAAGGAATCAAGATCCTGAGCTTGATGTTCCGGTGACAACAATGGCGGAATTGCTGACCCACGCTTGGCTTCAGTGCAGTACCCCCATCATTTACAAACACATTTATGGAAAATTGCTGCTGCATCTAAACCTGTAATTTTGTCTAATGGCTCTTTCTCTGGGACTAGTCAATCTGCTGCTTCTTATAATTTTACTGTATTTAAAGAATATAGTATAACTACATGTGCGCCCATGCCATACCTGTTCTTAATTGGGAATGTTACTTTTGATGAGGGAATTTTATGCTTTAATTGTAAATTGTATACCTGTATTAATACATCTGTTTCTATTCCTTCTGGTTATTCCATTGTGCTGTTACAACAGCACTCTCACATTTGGCTTCCTGTGAACTTACAACGACCATGGTCCAAAGATCCTGTAAATACTTTGGTTCTGGAATTTTTTAGACAATTGTTAAAATGTACTAAACGGTTTGTGGGAGTTGTTGTTGCTGTAATTCTAAATCTTATTGCAGTGGCTACCTTTGCTACAGTTTCAGGGAAAGCTTTTACATACTTCTTTACAAACAAAACATTTTGTTGAGGAATGGCATAAAGATTTGCATGAGTTATGGCTATCCCAGGCTCAAATTGATGCTAGACTTCAAACTCAAATAGATATTTTAAAACAAACAGTTAATTGGTTAGGAAAAAAGATACTCGACTTAGAACAAGAAATTAGATTAAAATGTGACTGAAATTCAACTTCTTTCTGTATGACTAATATACAATATAATCAAAGCTTACATGAATGGAGTATCATACAAAATTATCTCGATGGTAATGAAACAACTCAACTAATGATTGGTTCTTTACAAAAGGATATATTTGAAACTTTTGGAAAAGGGTTTTAACATGATGATGCTGCACAAATAGCTGAATTGTTTTTAAAACAGTTAGAGGGATTAGATCCCAAAGGAATTGCTCTAAGTCTTACCCATACAGCTGGAGGAGTGGGAATAGTGTTATGCTTAGTTATTATCCTGTTTGTAATTATATATTGTATGTGCATGAGACCATCTCAAGACTCAATATTAACTTTGTGGAAAACTGTTTTAGAAAAACAAAAGAAAAAGGAAGGAATTGTTGGGGTCCGAGTGTACAGAGTTTAGCTCCCTCAGGCCTGACACTTTGCAAGAGCTGTGGCTGTGATTTAGGTCAGCTGAGGCAAACCTCAGTTAGGAGGAGGAAACGTTCTCTTCCCCTTATCGCAAGTCACAAGTTCTGCATGGTTTGGCGAAGAGGAAGAAGCTTCCTGCATACTTGTCCTAGGAACAGTACATTCTAAAGAAACAAATGCATCCTCAGGGGAGTAGATAATGTCTACAAAGAACTTTAGGAGGGTACTTATCAAATAAGCAGGAATGATCTGAAGTTAGCTCTGTGTATCCACTGAGGCATGTTATCTGGGCAATGTGGGCAAAGTGTTATTGAAGAATTGCTTGCTTTGTTAGAAGAAGAATATAAAAGGAACTTGCAAATAAAACTCAGCATGCAGTTGCAATTGCTGCCTTTGCTCTGCATACCCTGTGTCCCGGTTATTTCGTGACCCTTACCCAGGGACCCTAACGCACTAGACGTTCACAGTATAGAGCAAATTAGAATTTAAAAAAAGAATCAGATTGATCTAGAGATGAAAAATATGATGTCCTGAAATAAAAATATCACAAGATGGGACTAACAGGGTAGGCACTGTAGAAGATGTCATTGAACATGAAGACTTAGCAACAGAACATTCTGAATTTACTATGGAGCAGAAAGAAAGAAAGACTAAAATAGGAAGATAAACAGTCTCAGCAAAGTATGGAACAGTGTCAGACAATCCAACACACATGTTGGTTGGGAGTCCTGAGAGGAAAATGGGGAAGAGGAGGCAAGAGTAGGAATTCTACAGGAATTTTTCGAAATATATTCTGAAGGTGTAAAGATTGAAAATACTTTGAAAACTAAAAAGAAGACTTTTTATAGTAAATTATTGGTTTTGTGTTTGTGGTCAGTAGGATTTTGACAAAGGTCCTAGAGTAATTTATTAGCTAAAGATAGTCTTTTCAATAATGGTGCTGACACAACGAAGATGAACGTCAACCTTTACCTTGCACCACACACAAAAAACTAGTTTGAAATTGATTATATAAACTGGATTTTATTCGAGTAAAAGTTGTCTGTTCTTTGAAAGCACCATTTGTAAAATGAAAAGGCAAACCACAGATTGGAAGAAAATTATAAATAAGTGTATTATATGTAAATAATGTATACATCATATGTACATATATGTGTGTGTATATATGTACATATATATATGACACTGTGTGCATATGAATTCTTTCTCCTCAATAATTAGACAAACTTTAAAAGGGGCAAAAGATTTTCTTTAGAACAGGAACTTCATAAAAGAAGATACATGCAAGGACAATAAAAATGATACAAATGAAAAGATGCTCTGCATCCTCGATTGTCACATAAATGCAAATTACAACCACAGTTGAGATACCACTGTACATAACATTTGAATGACTAAAACGTGAAGAGATTTTAGAGTATCTAAAAGTCACACAATGCAGGTGAGAATGTAAAAGAAACCAACTACTTTGCAAAATAGTTTAACATATGCTTATTGTTACCCAGAAGTTTTAGTCCCAGAGACTTATCCAGGAGAAATAAGAACGTATGTCTGCATAAAGACTTGTGCACCATTGTTCAGTAGGACTTTTGTTTGTAACAGCCATATAATAGACTCTGTGTTTATCAGGAGGTAAATGAACAAATTAACTGTGGTGTGTTCATATAGTGGAATACAACTCATCACTGAAGATGGAACACTAGACAGGCATCAAGATGGATTAGTCTCTCAAAAACATGCTAAACAAAGGAAACCAGGCACTAAAGAGAACATAATACATGATTCTGTTTATATGAAACTCTGGTAAAAGACTGATGTAGAGTTACATAAAGCAATTCAGTGATTACTTGGGCCAGGGGTGAGAAGGATTTACTGGCATGGGTTTGAAGATACATTTTGGGGTGATAAAATTCTTCTGTATTTTAATGTTCAGCACTTAGGTGAGTGTATGTATTTGTCAAAACTCAAATGAACTGTAGACTTAAAATAGGTGTATTTTACTGTTGTAAAGTATGTATCAATAAAGTAAATTTAATGCATGGAATAAGTTAGCCAAAACCTCAGTGAACATATTGAGTTACTGATTACACACAGCTGACATAATTGTTAAGACAGTAAACCTAAGGGTGACATACATGACTGATTTAAGACGTGAGGAACATGATGGGAAGTTGTAATGTCTTTAAAGGGGAGACGTCAGAGAGTTGAGGATGAGGCAATATTCAAAGAGGTCATAGCTGGTCTTACAGAATCATTAAAAGACAGTGGATCTCAGATCCAGAAAGTGTAACCATTCCCAATTGGTAAATACAAAAGAAATCCACCTCTGTATTCATCGTAGCCAAGCCAAGATTCCAAAGAATAAGGAAGACAAACAGCATTCACTAGTCAAGCAATTAGGCTTGCTACAGGTCTGTTAATGTCAGTAACATCCTCTTCAATATGCTGAGAGAGGGCAAGGATTAACCTAGGGTTTTAAACCTTTTTCTAGAAAACAGGTGAAGACCGTTCAGACAAACAGACCCTCAAGGCATTTTCAAAAAAATATTGAAAATAATTCTAGAAGGAAGGTCCGAGTTTCAGAAAAAGATTGGTGAGCAAAGAAATTGGCAAAGGTTCATAGCATAGATAAATACAAAGAAATACAACATGTATATGACAGTAATGATAATGTCTAACTTACGGGGAGGGGGTGAAAATGCAAGGTAGAAGTGGATTTAAACAATTTCTGTAGTTTTGCAAATACAGTGTTTTATGTCCACTAAAAGTAGCCAGATAAACTGAAAGAAGGAAACATGGACACAAATGAGCAAAATAAAAGACAAAACAGCCACAGGAGTAACACACCCATGTTACACACAGATGAGCGATGACCCAGAATCTCAGCAGAGAACTGTAAACAGTAAATTTTTTAAAAAAGTTCAAATTCTAGAACCAAAAATAGCATTGCAGTGGAGGCTAATGGATGTTAAATAGCAGTTAAGACACTTGAGTGGAGATTTAGGAAATGGAACAGGTTAGCCAACCTTTTCTATAAGGAGCCACGTGATACATACTTTAGATCTTGTGTTCTCTGAGCTCTCTGTCACAACTGTTCACCCCCTACTGTTGGAGTGTGAAAGCAGCCAGAGACAATACTTATGTGGAACTTGTGTCTGTGTTCCAATAAAACTTTATTTACAAAGCAGCTGACAGTTTGTATTTGGCTTGTGGGCTATAGTTTGCTAACATGTGAACTAAGAGATAGTTTAGCAGAAAATACCAGAGTCAGTCATGGAGAGACAAAAGGAGGAGCAGAACAGAAGGGGGACCATTTGTTATTGTTGGTTGTTTTTTGTGTTGCTAGGGAAGGAACCCTGTGCATGCTAGGCAAGTTCTATATCACTAGAGACATCCCCAGCCCAAGAGGCAGCATTTACACGGGAAATTTATTGCTTGTTCTTTGGTCTTATTATATTTTTTAATTAATGAAAGTGTCATGTATTGTGTTGACGTTTCATAGTGATTAACATTTGTATAAGAAACAGTTGTGTTTTGCTTTGCAAACCATGCATGGGATTTTGAAGCATAACCTGTTTTGCAAAGATATGACAGTACAGTATGATTCAAGACTTCAAGAAAGGGTAAGTGACTTATTTATTGTGTATGCCAGATTTTCATTGCTGTGACAAATACCTGAGAAAAACAACATAGAAGAAAGATTTATTTTTGGCTTATGGTTTCAGAAGTGCCAGTCCATGGTTGGCTGGTTCCATTTCTTTGGAACTGAGATGAGTGAGAATATCATACGGAGGAAAGCTGCTCACCTCATGGTAGCCAAGATGGAGAGAGAGGGTGGGGGAGGGTAGGGATAGAGGAGGGGCCAGGAATAAAATATAGTTCCCAAGGGAAAAATATAGTCCCCAGTAACCTACTTCCTCCACACAGGTCTACCTGCCTAGCGTCCACAACCTCCCATTCAGTTATCCCTGGATCAATCCACCAATGAGGTCAGAGTCCTCATGAGCCAGTCACTTCCCCAAAGCCCCACCTCTTGAACATTGGCACTGGGGATCAGTTCTTAAACTCATGAGCACTGGGGGGACATGCCTGATCCAAACAGCAGTATTTATACATCGTGCTTTATCATAAAATTTCAGCTAGCGACCTCATTTTGTTATGTGGCTAAAAATTAAGTGTAGTTCTACTGGGGTCTACTAAATAAGTCACATATTCTTTTATATATTCTCATAGTACACGTGTGTGTGTGTGTGTGTGTGTGTGTGTGTGTGTGTGTGTGTTTTGCTGGGTGTCAAACCCAGGGCCTTGCACATATTAGGCAAGTGCTCTACCACTGATCCACACACCCAGCCTGTATGTAGCACATTTTAAATTACTAAAATTTTATGAGATAAGATGGGATAAGCCTCTTGAATCATAAAAGGAGATACTTGTAAAAACTTGAAATAATATACAAGAGTTTAGAGTAAAAGGTGAAAAGTTCTCACCTCTCAGTCCTACTCCTCCCTTTACAGGTATGAATAGATTTTTCTCCTGCCCATTTTGTAGGTCAGAAATGGGTCTTCCTGAGGCTGACTTAGCAAATTCATACAGTCAAATCATTAGATTTGAATCCAAGTCTCCTAGAGCAGCCTTGATTTTATTGTGCTCTCTAATAATAACCTGTAAGCCTGTTAGCATCCCTGCCACCTCATGAATCTCTTCTTTACCTGGGCAGAAATGTAACAGAATGTGGAGGAAATTTTTAAAGAATGGGTTCCCATAACTTGCATGTGTTCTCTGTTATTGTTAAGAATGGATCTTAGAACTACATCGTCAAGGCTGCACAAAGGGCTCAGCCAGTGCCTGAGAATCAGGGCTCAGACTCTTCAAGATGTTCACACCTCGGAACCCTGAGCACACCTGTCATCATACAGTAGGAGAAAATATCATCAGTGGGCATGGCCACCTTTCTCACTCTGTGCTCTGTTCCTGGAGTGATTTCATCTCCTATGGTTTTAGTTGGTGAAATCCCAATGGTTTCTAAATTTGTGATCAGCTGAGATCTCTTACCTGAGCTGCATGTTCACTATCAGACTGCCTACTGTGGGTTTCTGGTTTGTATGCTCTGCACCTGTTTCTGCTCAGTGGGTGTTTTTCTTTACCCCAGGCTGCTCCTCTTTACCCTATTGGTTGAGCCATTCATTTTTGGCTCTTTGTCTCTTATGTCCCACCACCTACCACAGGCAGTCCTACATGTGTTCTCTGCAAACTCCTGCAGCCATCCTGGAGCAGCTCAGTGTCATCTCCTACCTCAGTCCCTGTGATAGTCATTCTCTTCTTTCCTGTCTTGCATTCTCTTTTCAAACCTAATCTCCAACTGCAACCTGAATAATTCTTTGCAGAACGGTTCACTAATTCTCTTAAACCTGGGTCCCAAGGTACTGTGTAAACTCTTCTGTCACCTCCTTGTCTTCTCTTCCTCCCTGGTACTTCACATTGTAGTCTCAGAGTACTGGTTGGGCGTTGGCATGGTGTTTGCCACCTTCTAGCATTCTTTCCAAGCACTGCAAATTCATTCAACTTCATAACCTACTATGTGAAGACTGAAAAACCTCAAGTTTTAATTAACATTTTATAGATGGCAAACATCAAAGCATACAGAAGTCAAGTCTATGCCCCCAATCACATAGCCACCCAGCCCTGCAGTTCATACTCTGGAACACTGATCACGGGCCTCTCAGTCTCTTCTCTGAATGACCCAAATGCTTCTGGCAAAAGAGCCAGCCTCATGAACTTCTGGCCTGTGCTCCACTCTGCTCCCCGATCTGCCAGTTTCTACTCACCTGTCAGGCTTTGGCCCTCTGATTTCCCCATCTGTAGGAGTCATCTCCACAGGTGTGCCTGTGTCCTTTGTTTTCTCCACTGTGCTCCTTGGTCAGCAGCCCACCACACTGGTCTCTGCACAAGCGGGCTCAGCCCTGTGGCCTCAGTCCCAGTTTGCTTCATGGTGGCTCTCAGGATACTTAATAAAGGGAGGTTTCCATTCCTCTGAAATCGAAGCAAGTGATAATTCTTACTGATCCCTTTTGTAATAGAGATTGCTTTGTATATACCTGGAGACATGTGAATTTGGCAATGAGGATTGCAAGAATGGCTGACTTCATAGCAAAACATTTTGCATTTATTCTTATAAAATGATATTTTACTCACAGATTTCTATCTGATGATGGTATGAGGATCTTTTGGCATCATCTGTGCAAACTATAACAATTTTTTTCTTTAAATTTATTATTATGCAAGCAACCCATTATCCGTATAAGGAATTAAAAGTGACTTGGGGAGAAATACAGTTAAAATCTATACTACCCCCAGATAAACACTGTGAACATTTTTGGTATGTGTGTTCCTGATTTTTTCCCCCTACTTGTGCATTTTTCTAAATGGAATTCTTTGTATTGCTTTTCAACTAGCATTTCTCATTTATTGTGTACTGACCGCTTTTCAGTGCCTGTAAATGCACCTTGATATAATCACCTAATTAGTGACTTAATGGATATTATGTAATTTATATAACCCAGCAACTACTAATTAGCATCCAGGTTGTGACTAGATTTTATGCTGATATAAATAATGTTAAAATAAATATTTTTGCAGTTCATTCTTGGTACACCCATATAACATACTTCTAGAAATGAACATTGCTGAGTGTGTACTTTTTCTTATATTAACTCTAAATTGCCTAGTTTAAATGGCGTTTCAAAAAGCCATGCCAACTTATATTCCCATGAGTGGTCTAGGAGAAAATATTCCCAAGCCACACTTGATGTTTTCTGTTTCTTTAATTTTACAATGCAATAGCTGAAAAATGATGCCATTTAATTTTTACATTCTTGGGATTCCTAATGAGGAAGTTTCCCTATGTTTCTTGGCCCTTTGATTTGATTTGTGACTTGTATGTCCTGTGCTTGGGCTCAGTCTTCATGCGCCTAGAAAGCTAGCAATTTGGACTTGGATTTTAACTTTGCTGTTGTCTGTGAAAGTGAGGCTATTTGTTTAACCTCCTTGAAACTCAGTTTCCTCCCTTATAAACGTGGAAAAATACTTTTATACCTGCTTCAGAATTCTCTTATTAAGATGAAATGAGAGAGTGTGTGGATGGGAGGTGGCCAGCATGGTGCCTTGCATGTGTTCTCTAGCCCAGGAATCTGAGCCTGACCTTGTATTTATTCAGTAAAGCCCCGCCATCTACTTAGCCTCAGTGACTTCTTCCATATAACCCTCTTTGGACATAGTGTACCACTCAGGTTTCTGTTGTATTTTCTAAGGCTTCATGGCCTCCTACTGATACTGAATATGTTCCTGTTATCAGGAAAAGAGAGGATACTACAATAATATAGGAAACTAAGCTTATTCATGGAGCCATCTCAATTGGCCAAAAGTCTGAACTGAATTGTTGTCTTGCAAATTCACCTGAGGCACCTTTGTCTGTTGGACCATGACAGAAATATGGGGCTGCGGAAGGCAAGCCTCTAAGTGACCTGAGGAACATGGCCAAAGAAGCTGGGGAGGAATGCCCTTTCTTTACACCTCCGGGAGGAGAGACGTTAGACCAGGTATGTACGTACCACTGACCCGAGTTGCCAAGTTGGGGGACTTAACATTGTCAGAATGGCTGAATCTGACTCACTTGTAAGTTAGACGTTTGTGAATTTCAGCCAAGCAATTCAAAAGTTGCTTTGTTTATAACACAACTCTGCATGATGTTATTTCTTTTTTTCTTTTTAAGGCATCCTCTCTTTCTCATTTGCTGCTAAGTTACCAGCCATTACTGATCATGAATTTAAGGAGATCTATTCTTTTATGGCACATCTAAGAAAAAATTGTTTGTGAAGCAGTAGCGAGCAGCAGTGGTGTTCAGGGGGACTAAGCCAATCACTCAAGGGTCAGGTCATTATGAACATGAACTCTGGCCACTGCTGCCCAGTAGCTCTTGAGTGACATCCTCAAGTGCTCACACTTCTAATAAGTCATCATCTTTGAATTGTGTTATTGATAATTTTCCCTCTATTCTTTATCTTTGTAATTTTCTGATAAACACTATTACCTTAGTAAGAAAAAGATTTGTTGTTGTTCCAGGTGAATTGAAGTGCCACATAGTTTCTTGGTGAACATGATTTTATGGCTTTCTGTTCACTTGTAGATTTCCTTAACCTAGTGCTCTGAAGTCAGGAATTAGAACAATATCCTACTCATCTGTATCCCTGGTTTGCCTCCAGAAATGTAGTAGGCACTTTATTCTACCTGTGAAATCCCCAATTGAATGATCGAAAATATAGATTGAGATTCATCTACGTAGGTGTCCTTACATTGACCCATTAGAAAAGCAGGCAGTTATGTCATGCTTATGTTTACAGGAGATCATTAATGTCCATTTATTTCACATTTTCTTTCTTTCCTTATAAGGTGGAAATGCATGGAAAACAGTTTTTTGAATTTCTGTGTCAGCTAATCCTGAAAGAAGCAGATCAAAAGCAACAGTTTTCTCCAGGAACTCCAAGCAACAATCTAGAAACTTCTTTGGCAGAGATATTTCCTTTAGAAACAAACTACAGCTCTGAAGTTAATTCCGACAGTGGTGCTCCAGGATTAGTGGCCAGTGTCTCAGTCGTGAGTCATGGTGCTTACATGAGAAGCCTGTTTGGTTATTTTCTGACTGACCTTAAATGTTCCTTGCCAGCATCTCTGAGAAAATTTGAACTTTCGTCAGTCAGTCCCAATACTGGGATCAGTCTCTTCATCATAAGCTTTGAGAAAGGAAAAGAACCTACACCGAAGTGTTTGTATGAACCTACAGGATCATCTAAATCAAGTGACCAAAACACTCTCAGTTTAGATCTGCATCAAAATTCTAACAGTTTTGAGCTTCTGAAGGGAGTGCCTTTAGCTTACTTTATTTCCGTCCTTTGCTAGTGGTAATTCGAAAATAGTTAAAAATCATATTATAAACTCTTCTGGAATGTCAGCCACATCACACAGTAGTGGAAAGCCATTTAGAATTGACTTATGTTGTCTTGAGTGCAGCCTGCATTTTCCACCCTGCTTGATCCCATCTCTGAGTGATAAATGGAAGGAACTCAGTGTTGCAAGTTGGGGGATTCATATCCTTGTTATAGAAATTTTTTTCCCCTTTTAAAAAATGTTTGTTTGTGTGTTTGTTCTTTAATGAAAAAATTAGCCTATTTCATTGATTCTTGGTAAGATAATGTATATTTTTTACCATCACATCCAAGTCTTGAAAGAACTATTTATATTTCCCATTGCATATTTATAGTTACTGTTATATTTTGAAAGAAAAGTTCTTTAAATGGAAAATTCATACCATTATAAGTCTATATATAAAGTAAAATGATAAAATGACACTAAAATCTTTTACTTAGAAACAAGCTGTTGGATTTTTTTTGTTGTTGTTGTTCAAGAGGGCTTGAAATGTAGATGAATGCAGATTATGAGTGCAGAGCAACCTGGGGGGAGGAGGTTAAGACATCATTTGACTAAAACACATCACAGATGGAAGCTCTGGGCAGAAGGTAAAAGAGCAGTGTGCTCTTCTATCTTGCAAAACACAGTCAGTGGAAGCCAAGAAAGTCCCCAAAAGAAGTTTGACTCAGAGAGTAAAGACCACTATCCACTTGCTTCTTCTTTAACCTGTAGGCTGAAGAATTTCCAGTTTGGGGAAGATAGTTCCAGGGAAGATAGTTCCCAGAGAAAGGGAACTATCAACTATGTGGGAACCTCAGAACCTAGAGGGAGCTTCATTGAAAAGCATGGGGCAACTGGTTTTTGGTGGAAGGTACAAATGAAGTTACCTCTGATTTCCACTAGATGGCGCTGGAGGAAAGGAATTTTGACGAACCTAATTTGGACATGAGCTTGGTCCTTCAAAAGTTCTTGCCTAATGAAGGCAGTGTCTTATATGTAGTTTGCTTTTAAGTAATCATGTTGCTGAGTGCCATAAATTTCAGCTTACAAGAGGATGAATTAAGCCTGTCAGTTAAGGCTAAGATCACTTTTGGTTGATATCTCCTTTGAATATCATTTAAATCTTTGTAAAGTTGTATATTTCAGCATTCTCTGTGTGTCCACACTACCATGTTTTCTGCCAGGATTGGAAATAGGGCATGGATGTGAGCACTGGAGGAAGTACACTAGAAATAAGTACTTGAAATGATAACCTAAAAGAACAAATAATATCCTCATTCTCACCGTCCCCAAGTAATTCCTTTCTCTTTTTTTTTCCTCTAAAGAAATAAAACATTGATAAGTAAGAAGAGTTTCCTTTAATTAATTCTCACAGTGCTGTTCCCCTGCAGAGGCGACCACTGCAGTGAGTGAGTGAATGCGTTCATCTCTTCTTCTCGTGTTCACCCCGTGTCTTCGAGGCAGCAGTATTGTTTGGTGCTTTAGAAATGTACATAAATATCATCGAGCTGTCTCTGTTCTTTATTTTTACTTATTCTGTGTTGGGGCACTCTCTATGTTGATATATATAGACCTAGTTAATTATAACCACTGTACTCTCATGAATAAATATAGCACATTTGGTTTATTATTCTACGAGTGGACATTTAGGTCTCTTCAATATTTCTCCATTGAAACACTGTCACAAGGAAGAATCTTTAGTCTGGCTTCTTGTGCAAAGTGGAAATTGTGCCAGATGTCTCTTCATGGTGGCTGTGCTACTTGTCAATGCCACTGGCAGTACCAAGAATGCCTCCCTTCCATATCTTGTCAATACTCAGTACCATCTAACTGTTTTTTGCTAATCTGATGAGTAAAAAACATTATCTCACTATTTTATTAAGTTTTTCTGTGATTGTTAATGAACCTGGGCATTTTTTTTCCAAATGAATGACAGTTCTGGTCTCCTTAGATTGCTGATTCACTGGTTTATTTTCTTTGCCTGGTTTTCTATTGGCTTGTTCAAGTCAAACCAGTATATCTTGTTCTTTTATGTGTGTGTGTGTGTGTGCACTTGGATCTTGAAGAAGCCTTTTCCATGATAAAATCGTGGAATAATCTTCTTTCTTTTCTCTTATAGTTTTAGGGGTTTTTTTAATGTCAAATTTTAAAATTACCTGGATTTTATTTTATTTTTAAGTATAAAGTATAGATTCAGTTTTATGTTGTTTTCCATGTGGGTGAAACAGTTACCCCAGCACATTTTTTTTTAATATTTATTTTTTAGTTGTAGTTGGGAAGAAAACTTTATTTATTTTTATGTGGTGGTGAGGATTGAACCTAGGGCCTTGAACTTGCTAGGGAGGCACTCTACCGCTGAGCCACAACCCCAGCCTACCCCAGCACATTTTTGCAAGTCTGTTCCTAGCCAGGCATGGTGGTGCACCTATAGTCACCGGTACTCAGGAGGCTGAGCTGGGAGGAACACTTGAGCCCAGGAATTCAAGACTGTGGGCAACATTGCAAGACCTCATCTCAAATAAAATAAAATGAATGAATAAAAATAAAAGTCTCCTGTCCTGTGATTCATCATTGTCGCTCCCTTATACATCCATCTGTGCCTCTCTGTGGACTCTTCTTAGTGCTCTGTATTTCCACATCAGTGTCTTACTGTGGTTTTGCAACTGAATGTCTCACAGGGTGAGTACTTCCTCTTCTTCATTTTTATGGTCATCTTTGTGTTATCTGTATACCTTTGTTCATATAAGTTTTAGAATCAATTGGTTTTCAGAAAATTTGAGTTGCAATTTTTTAATCACATGCATTTCTTTACTTATCCAGTCATTCAGTAAATATTTTTTTGAGTATGGTATGTACATCCTAGGATAGCATAAGAACTCTAGAGTTATTATAAGAACTGTGAATATGAAGCAAGAAGCTCAAAATACAGTCCTCATCTTTGTGGAATTTAGAGTCAAGGAAGACAGCAGTGAGTGCTATGAAGGAAAAGAAGAAAGCTGGGGAATGGGGCCTGGAGGGAGATGTGAAGCTTTGTTCAGGATGAACAGGAAGGACTGAGGTGGTACCAGCATATAGAGGCAGGGGAGTGAGCTCTAATGATCTCTGGAAGAACCTTCCCACAGACAGCACAAAGGCCCCAGGAGGAACCATGCTTGGGAGGTTTGACTGGAAAAGGGAATGGGATGGGAGTGGAACCTTGTGTGGGCCTCCCAACTAGGGGCCTGTGCTAAGGTCTTGGTCTCTTACCCAAGCAGGTTGGGAAGGCTGGGGAAGTTTTCAGCAGAGTGACAGGATCAAATTTATTCAGTAGCCTTACCCTGGTTGCTGTGTGGACAACAGACTCTTGGGGGCGCGATAGGAACATAATGCTGGAGGCAGCCAAAGCAGGCAGCTGTGCCACTTGAAAAAACAGCCAGGGACATTAGCAGGTCAGAGAGTTCCCAGTGATACACAAGGAACCTGGACACTGGGTTCCTAGATTAACTTGGAGAAGAACTGTCCGTCCTCTTCCCATCTGTGAATGTCATAGATCATTTTTTTCTGTGTCTTTTACCCAATAAGGTTTTGTCATTTTGTTTGTAATGTTTTGCCTGCATTTTTTTTTTCCTTAGAGCAATTTTAGGTTTATGGCAAGATTGGGAGGAAGTACAGAGATTTCCTGTATATCCCCTGCCTCATCCTTGTGCAGCTTCCCCAACATCCACATGCCTTACCAGAGTGGTACCATTTGTAACAATAACAAGTCATTGATATATGATGGTTACCTAAAAGTTCAGTTTACATTAGGGTTCACTTGGTGTACATTCTTAAGGTTTGGACAAATGTGTGACATGTATCCACCATTATAGTGTCATACAGAACATTTTCAGTGCCCTAAACATTCTCTGTGCTCTGTATATTCACCCTCTCTTGTCTTCCCTGGCTTTTGGGTTTAGTCCTAGGCCTGGCAAGGTGAAGGGACACTCCCTCAACTTCAATTTCCTACACAGCTTCCTCTTTAATGCTTTTTAACTGAACTATTTTCCCATTAAAAGCCTGTTTTACCTGGCACCTTTATTTTTTCTATTGTTCTAGCTTCCCATTATTGTAACAAAACACCTGAGATAAACAGCTTATAAGGAGGTAAAGTTTATTTTGGCTTACAGTTTTAGAGGTTTTAGTCCACAGTTGGTTGGCTTTGTTGTTTTTGGGCCAATGGTGAGGCAACACATTGTGGTGGTAGTGTGTGGTAGAGGAAATTGGTCACCTTGTGGTGGCCAGGAAGCACAGGAAGAGTGTGAGCAAGAAAGAGAAGGAGCAGCTAGGCTCCCAATATTTCCTTCAAGGAATTCCACAGTGAACTACCTTCCTTCCATTAGGGCCCTCCTCATAAATGATATATTACTTCCCAATATCACCACAAGCTGTGGACTTAACCTTCAGTACATGCATCCTTGGGGAACATTCCATATTCAAACAACTATAGCAACTATCTAAAATTTCTTACAGTGTCATACCAAACACATTATAGGCTTTCATTAGGGGAGCACAGAAGGTAAAATATACTAAGTGAGGATACAGCAGGGTCTTTAATCAGGCTCTTCTCATGGCTGACTTGGGCAGGAGATGCAATGTTTGGGTATACCATTTAGAATAAATGTTTTTATATTATGTATACTAGCATGTATATGTATTTTTGCATTTATACATAGTTGGATTTGTAAGTTAAATGCTTCTGTTATGTATCTCCATTCTGTTAAGGAAAAAAATCACAATTTTATCCAAACAGATCTTCTAGATGAATACACTCAGGCATAATCATCAGCTCCATAAGGGCAGATGGCACTCACCAGCCTGGAAATTGAATGGGACTTGTTTTAGTCATATTTCTGTTATTGTAAGAAAATACCTAAGATAATGAACTTAAAAAGAAAAAGAAGTTTGTTTTGGCCCACAATTTTAGAAGTTTCAGTTCATGGTTGGCCTCATTGTTTTGGGCCTATGTTGAGGTGACACATCATGGCAAGAACTTGTGGAGGAAGAAAGCCCTTACCTCATAGCCAAGAAGCAAAAGAGAGAAGAGGGCAGGCTCCACAATCTCCTTTGAGGGCATGCCCCCAATGGAGGGTGTATTCCCAAGGGTCTAAAACCTCCTTGTAGGCCCCACCTCTTAACGGTCCCACCTTTCAATAGTACCACCCTGGGGTCCAGGCCTTAACACATGAGCCTTTGGGTGATGTTTCAGAGCCAAATTATAACAGGGTTCTATAACTATTACTCCTTAACTATTCCCCCATCTTTCTGTGGGTGCCTGTAAGTATAACTTTTGAGTTTACTCTTTAGCACCAGACACATACACAATTTTATATATGTGGGAAAAATATCAAATCAGAAAAATTGACTTATCAGTTTCTATATTTTCTTTGTGTTTTATTTGTTTCATTATCCTGGAAGTTTTGAAGAATACAGGTGAGATATTTTGTTGTCTCTGTTGGAATTTGTCTGATGTTTTCCCCAGAATTAGACTGTAATTGTGAGTTTTGGGAAGAAAGATCATTTTCATTTTATCATATCAGGGGCCCACTATAAACACAACTTGTTTCATTTGATTGTTGGCATTGGCCTCAGTTATGTGGGTAAGGTAATATCTGCTAGGTTCTCCTGAAGCAGGATTGCTTATTTTTTCCATCTTTTCAACAACATTCCTTGGAAGGAAGTAGATGTGTGCACTCAAGGAGCGAGGACTTAGAGAATGGAAATGCTTAAGTCTAGAGGAGCCTGAGGACACAGGACAACTGAAATTACCCAGAATTCCGTGAAAGGAAGGTTTGCCTCTCATTCTGTTGATTTACGTATTCTTTCAGTCATTGGAATCAGCTGGAATTGTGAATGGTGTTTTGTACTGGGCTAGAATTCCACAATACTATTGTTGTTGCTCAGATTGTTCCACTTTAGCCATTGGGAACTCTTTCAGTTGGCCTCTACCTCCATCATCTCAGGCTGATTTTTTGTTTTTAGCACTTCCATACTTCCCATCAGAATAAGACACTCCAGGATCATCTTGCTTTATTTTGTGTCCCAGTCCCTTGAATCAGCCATTTCTTCAAAAAGCTATGGTTTCTTTTATTAGAGAATGACATTAAAACCAAGGTCTGGGTGTCAGGTGTGCTCATTACTTTTTTGAGTGTTATTTCTTTTAAGCCTTCTTCTCAGCTGACTGAGCAAGAAAATATGTGTGTCTGTTAACCTTGTGTTATGGTTTAACTATGAGGTCTCCCTCCAAAACTCATGTAGAGACAATGAGAGGGCGTTCAGAGGTAAATCAATTGAGTTGTGAGAGCCTAAACCTAATCAGAACATTAACCTACTAATAGGAATTAACTGAGAGGTACCTTTAGGCAGTCAGGATTTGAGGTGGGTCCCTGGAGATATGACTTTGGGCTATATATTTTGTCCCTGGTGAGTGGAGCTCACTTTCTGCTTCCTTTCTGCCATGTCCTGAGCTGCTTTCCTCCTCTGCATACTTCAGCTGTGATGATCTGCTTCACCTTTTGAGTCAAGAGCAATGGAGTTGGCCATCTATGGGCTGAGACTTACAAAACTGGGAGTCCCAAATAAACTTTTCTTCCTCTAAAATTGTTCTTGTCAGGGGTCTTTTGGTCACAGGGATGAAAAGGCGGACTAAAACACCATGTACAGATACAGATCTGTAAGTATTTGTGTATGTAGCCAGCTCTATCAACTAACAAGGTCCTCTTGTTTGATGTGCATTGTAAATCAGCTTGTCCATTTAATAGCCTGCCTGTGGAGACTCTGACCTAGCAATGTTGAATCTTCCAAATCAGGAAGATCATGGATCTCCCCAAGTATTGATGACTTTATTTTCTCTCCATGATGCATCATAATACGTATTTTGTTAAATCTGCCCATAATTATTTTATGTTTTTGTTTGTGCTTGAGTATTTGACCTTGTTATGGATGGAATCCTCACATTAAACTTTTACTTTCCAATTGTTCATGCTGCTTTTTAACAGCCTATTTACTTACGTACTTATTTTGGTGCTGGGATCTGAATGAGAGCCTAAAACATGCTAAGCACACACTGCCAATGAGCTACACCTGCCTAATTTTTATGTGTAGTGAATTTGCTCACATTGCATATTATTTTTAGTTTTATTTTAGTTCTGAGGGTTGCTTTCTAGACTCCTTAGGGTGTTATACACTGACAAGGTGTCATCTGAAAATAGAGAGATTTTAATATTTGTATTCCATTTATTCCTTGCCTTTGCATTGTCTAGGACCTGCAAAACAGTTACATAGGAGCAGTGAACAAAAACTTTCTTGCCGTGTTCCTAATTAAGATCAGGATGTTAAGCTATGTTAAGATATGTCAGCTGCAGGTTTTTCATAGGTGCACTTTATTGGTGGATGAAATTCTCTTACATCCCTAGTTTGCTGAGAGTTTTGTCACAAATGAATATTAAATTCTGTGTAATTTTTTCCTGCATCTATGGGCTGATGATGGTGATATTTCTCCTTTGTTTTGTTACATTGGGAGAAAACGTGAATGTGAATGATACTGGCTTTCAAACGTTAACCTTTCATTCTTGAAATAAATCCTATGTGGTCCTGATGTATTGTTATCATTTTAATATATTGTTGGATTTGGTTTTCTCTATTTTGTTAGGGATTTTGTATCTTTATTTGTAAGGATGATTTATAGTTGTATTTTTTTTTGAGAGAGAGAGAGAGAGAGAGAGAGAATTTTTTAATATTTATTTTCCAGTTTTCGGCAGACACAACATCTTTGTTTGTATGTGGTGCTGAGGATTGAACCCAGGCCACATGCATGCCACGTGAGCATGCTACCATTTGAGCCACATCCCCAGCCCAATATAGTTGTATTTTTTTTTTAATTTCTTTGTCAAATTTTGGAATCAAGTTCATTCTGTCATTATAAAGTAAGCTGGGAGGCACTACTCCTCTGGATCATTTGGGTAGGAATGGTGTTATTTGAAATGTTTAATAGAATTCAAACTAATGAGACATCTGAACCTGGAGTTTTCTTTTTGGGATTTTTGTTTTGGTAATTATTTTAACTTTTTAAATAGATATAGGGCCATTTTGTCATCTTGTGTCAGTTTTGGTAAGTTCACACTTTTTGAACAATTTATCTTTTTCCTTGAAGTCAAATTTCTTAGCATAAAGTTATTTTTTAAGTTCACATATTATCTTTTTAGTTTATGAAGGATATGTGGTGATTTCCTCTCTTCTGTTATTCATACCTGCATTTCATATTTTCTTAATATTCCTTGCTAAAGATTTTTCGGTTGTATTAGTTTTTGTTTTTTTTTAAGCAACCTTTCATTTGTTTTCTAATTTATTGATTTCTTCTTTTTATGTTATTTATTTCCATCTACTTCTTTGGGACCTAATTTCCTTTTTTTTCCCTTTCCAAGTTTCTTAAGGAAGAAACTTAGGATGATTTTGATCTTCCTTTTTTTTTTTTTAATATAAGCTTTTAAAATATAGAGTTTCGGGGATCCAACATGGCGGCGGGCAGAGAGGCTGCACTTTTAATGCACTCCAGTGATGGGGTCATAAAGTCACAAAGATAACTCTTGGATTCTACCAACGGAGATTCTCCTAGCAAAATTCCACTGAAGAGAGACCGCCCGGGAGCTTCTAGGATTTTTTTGAAGCATCTGTGTGACCCGGACGAGCGGTACCCTGCCAGAGACGCGGAGTTCCAAATCCACCAGCCACAGTCCGCGCACCGCGGGCACAGCTGCAGATCCGTCCACCCACCCGCAGCCAAAGTGACTGGGTCCTGCTAGACGCCGAGACACAGCTTGGCAGGAAGAAGTCTTTAGTCAAGCCTCCACAAGACAGGAGCTGAGGTGAACCGGGCCGGACCAGTCCCACCCCTCCCCTCGAACACTCCTGCAAGGAGCCTGGGGCCCGCCATAGCAGAGAGGTGACATCATCGGAGTTCGGCCAGAGGAATTCCTTCCCAGCAGAATCCACTTTAGCAGGTGCGTGACTCCCCATACTGATACAAGCAGCCAGGAAACTTCATTGACTTCTCAGGGGTCATGTCCGTATTGAAGCAGAGGAGATCCCAGCCCCCCAGCCCCCCATATCAACAGCTATCACCAGCGGGGAACCACAAGGTCTTAGCCGCCAGTTTGCCACAGCACTGGGGCTTAAAAGGGATGCGCAGTGGGGCTGCAAGTGTAACTAGATCTCGGGGGAGTCACTTCTGGGGAACAGGACCTGCCTGGCAGGCTGGCAGGAGGAAGGGGGTTAAGAGCTGGAGAAGTGAAGTGGCTCTGTACTGAAAAGTCTGAGAGACCCCCAGGAGACACCCTACAGAGATACCTCTCTAAGACTTTAATTTTTTGTTGTTGTTGTTGTTGTTGTTGTTGTTGTTACTGTTGTCGATATTTTTTTTCTCTCCTTCTTCTCTCCCTGTTTCTTTCTCCCATTTTCCTTCTCTCTTTCTATCTCATTTCAAGTTTTATTGTTCTTTTCATTCCCCTCTAATCTATCTCTCCCTCTATCCTTTATTCTTTTTAAGAGCACCTTCATTCCCCTAACCCCCAACTCCCATTCCAAGCATTACATCTTCCATTGCATGTAATTGTCTAAATGCAAATAGGTGAATGTCTCGAGGCTGTCTATAAGACTCCTAAATACCTAGCTACTACCAATACCCTGATCCATTTGCCTGGTAGTATCCATCTTCAGTGGAGCAATCTTCTAAAGTAGCCAAGACATACTAACCATCGTACCACAAGAGCACCCAACCTAAACATATAGTCCTAAGAACAAACAGCAAAACATTATATGCATACAGAACCTAGAAACCTTATATGAATTGAATGAAACAGCTTTAAAGTACAACAAAGCCCAACATTTCTAGGCATAATCTCCCACCACAAAAGAGAGACAACAGAGATATACAAAGCCAAAACAAATGTATAGGAGAAAGCAGTTACTAAGCAGTCAAACAGAGCTGGAAAGCAACGTGAACAATATGAAAAAACAAGGGAAAAAAGGGTTACAAACAATGCAGGAAAACCTAAATATACAGGAGGACCTAGAAGAATCAGAAACATGGACAGGGAAAGAAATCAAGGGATACCTAATTCAGATGGAACGGAATATTAGAGAAGACATGAGACAGCAAATCCAAGCATTGAAAGTATATTTTGAAGAGGAACTAACCACACAAATTCAATCCGCAAAGAATGAGCTTTATCAGGAGATAGAGGTGTTAAAAAAAATCAAGCAGCTATCATAGAAATGCAAGAAACCATAAATCAGATTAAAAGCGCTAATGAGAATATTACAAACAGACTAGATCAGGTAGAAGTCAGAACATCAGATAATGAAGACAAAGTTTATCAACTTGAAAAGAATATAGTCAACACAGAAAAGATGCTGAAATCTCACGAGCAATCTATCTAAGAGATATGGGATCTCATCAAAAGACCAAATTTGAGAGTCATTAGGATAGAAGAAGGCACAGAGAATCAGTCCAAAGGAATGGATAGCATACTAAATGAGATAATACTAGAAAACTTCCCAGAGATGAAAGATGGAATGGATTGCCAAATCCTGGAAGCTTACAGGACACCAAACATCCAAAACCATAATAGACCAACTCCAAGACACATAATTATGAAGATAGCTAACATACAGGACAAGGAGAGAATACTAAGAGCTACGAGAGAAAGGAGACAGATTACATTTAGGGGTAAACCAATTAGGTTAACGACTAATTTTTCATCACAGACTTTGAAAGCGAGAAGATCCTGGAACAACGTATTTCAAACACTGAAAAATAATGGATTCCAACCAAGAATACTGTATCCAGCAAAACTAAGCTTCAGATTTGACAATAAAATTAAAATATTTCACGATAAACAAAAGCTAAAAGAATTCGCAGCTAGAAAACCAGCACTGCAAAGTATGTTGAGCAAAATATTACAAGAAGAGGAATTTAAAAATGGCGCCCAAAACTAACAGTGGAAGGTATCTCAGTAAAGGGGAAGAAAAATAACCAAAGAGGAAAAACTAACCAATCTAAATTAAATAAATAAATAAACATGACTGGAAGTACAAACCATATTTCAATTGTAACCTTAAATGTTAATGGCTTAAATTCACCAATCAAGAGATATAGGCTAGTAACCTGGATTAAGAAAACAAATCCAACAATATGCTGCCTTCAGGAGACTCATATGATAGGAAAAGACATACACAGACTGAAGGTGAAAGGTTGGGAAAAATCATACCACTCACATGGCCCTCGGAAGCAAGCAGGAGTGGCCATTGTCATATCGAATAAAGTCAAATTCAAACATAAGGTAAACAAAAGGGATAAAGAAGGACACTATATACTGTTAAAAGGAACCATCCACCATCAAGACATAACAATTATCAATTTGCATGCACCAAACAATGGTGCTGCAACTTTCATAAAACAAACTCTCCTCAAGTTCAAGAGTCAAATATACCTCAACACAATAATTATGGGGGCCTTCAACACACCACTCTCGCCATTGGACAGATCCTCTAGACAAAAGCTGAACAAAGAAACTATAAAACTCAATAACGCAATCAATAACCTAGACTTAATCGACATATATAGAATATATCAACCGTCATCAAGTGGATACACATTCTTCTCAGCAGCACATGAATCCTACTCAAAGATAGACCATATATTATGCCATAGGGCGACTCTCAGTAAATATAAAGGTGTGGAGATAATACCATGCACCATATCTGACCATAATGGAATGAAACTGGAAATCAATGATGAAAGAATGAAGGAAAAATCCTGCATCACCTGGAAAATGAACAATATGTTACTGAATGATCAATGGGTTACAGAAGATATAAAGGAGGAAATCAAAAAATTCCTAGAGATAAATGACAATACAGACACAACATACCAGAATCTATGGGACACAATAAAAGCAGTTTTAAGAGGGAAATTCATTTCCTGAAGTTCATTCCTCAAAAAAAGAAAAAAAACAACAAATAAATGAACTCACACTACATCTTAAAACCTTAGAAAAGGAAGAACAAAACAACAGCAAATATAGCAGAAGACAAGAAATAATTAAAATCAGAGCGGAAATCAACAAAATTGAAACAAAAAAAAACCATTGAAAAAATTGATAAAACTAAAAGTTGGTTCTTTGAAAAAATAAATAAGATCGACAGACCCTTAGCCATGCTAACGAAGAGAAGAAGAGAGAGAATGCAAATTACTAACATACAGGATGAAAAAGGCAATATCACAACAGACACTACAGAAATACAGAAGATAATTAAAAAGTATTTTGAAACCCTATATTCCAATAAAATAGAAGATAGTGAAGATATCGATAAATTTCTTAAGTCATATGATCTGCCCAGATTGAGTCAGGAAGACACACACAATTTAAACAGACCAATAACAAAAGAAGAAATTGAGGAGGCCATCAAAAGACTACCAACTAAGAAATGCCCGGGACCGGATGGGTATACAGCAGAGTTTTACAAAACCTTCAAAGAAGAATTAATACCAATACTTTTCAAGCTATTTCAAGAAATAGAAAAAGAAGGAGCTCCTCCAAATTCATTCTATGAGGCCAACATAACCCTGATCCCAAAACCAGACAAAGACACTTCAAAGAAAGAAAACTATAGACCAATATCTCTAATGAACTTAGATGCAAAAATTCTCAATAAAATCCTGGTGAATCGAATGCAAAAGCATATCAAAAAAATTGTGCACCATGATCAAGCAGGATTCATCCCTGGAATGCAAGGCTGGTTCAATATATGGAAATCAATAAATGTTATTCACCATATCAACAGACTTAAAGAACCATATGATCATCTTGATATATGCAGAAAAAGCATTTGACAAAGTACAGCATCCCTTTATGTTCAAAACACTAGAAAAACTAGGGATAACAGGAACTTACCTCAACATTGTAAAAGCTATATATGCTGAGCCTCAGGCTAACATCATTCTAAATGGAGAAAAACTGAAGGCATTTCCTCTAAAATCTGGAACTAGACAGGGATGCCCTCTCTCACCACTTCTATTCAATTTAGTTCTTGAAATACTAGCCAGAGCAATTAGACAGACAAATGAAATTAAAGGCATCAAAATAGGAAAAGAAGAACTTAAATTATCGCTATTTGCGGATGACATGATAATATACTTAACAGACCCAAAAGGGTCTACAAAGAAACTGCTAGAGTTAATAAATGAATTCAGCAAAGTGGCAGGATATAAAATCAACACGCATAAATCAAAGGCATTCCTGTATATCAGCAACAAAACTTCCAAAATGGAAATGAGGAAAACCATTCCATTCACAATATCCTCAAAAAAAAAAAAAATACTTGGGAATCAACCTAACAAAAGAGGTGAAAGATTTATACAATGAAAACTATAGAACCCTAAAGAGAGAGATAGAAGAAGATCTTAGAAGATGGAAAAATGTACCCTGTTCATGGATAGGCAGAACTAACATTATCAAAATGGTGATATTACCCAAAGTTCTCTACAGGTTTAATGCGATGCCAATCAAAATCCCAACGGCATTTCTTGTAGAAATAGATAAAGCAATCATGAAATTCATATGGAATAACAAAAGACCCAGAATAGCAAAAACAATTCTAAGCAGGAAGTGTGAATCTGGAGGTATAGCGATACAAGAGTTCAAACTACTACAAAGCAATAGTAGCAAAAACAGCGTGGTACTGGTACCAAAACAGGCATGTGGATCAATGGTACAGAATAGAGGACACAGAAACCAATCCACAAAATTGCAACTTTCTTATATCTGGTAAAGGGGCTAAAAACATGCAATGGAGGAAGAATAGCATCTTCAACAAATGGTGTTGGGAAAATTGGAAATCCATATGCAACAAAATGAAATTGAATCCCTTTCTCTCACCGTGCACAAAAGTTAACTCAAAATGGATCAAGGAGCTTGATATCAAATCAGAGACCCTGCACCTGATAGAAGAAAAAGTTGGCTCCGATCTACATATTGTGGGGTCAGGCTCCAAATTCCTTAATAGGACGCCCATAGCCCAAGAGTTAATAACAAGAATAAACAAATGGGACTTACTTAAACTAAAAAGTTTTTTCTCAGCAAGAGAAACAATAAGAGAGGTAAATAGGGAGCCTACATCATGGGAACAAATCTTTACTCCTCACACTTCAGATAGAGCCCTAATTTCCAGAATATACAAAGAACTTAAAAAATTAAACAATATGATAACAAATAACCCAATCAACAAATGTGCCAAAAACCTGAACAGACATTTCTCAGAAGAGGACATACAATCAATTAATAAGTACATGAAAAAAATGCTCACCATCTCTAGCAGTCAGAGAAATGCAAATCAAAACCACCGTAAGATGCCATCTCACTCCAGTAAGATTATCAGCCATTAGGAAGTCAAACAACAACAAGTGCTGGCGAGGATGTGGGGACAAGGGTACACTTGTACATTGCTGGTGGGACTGCAAATTGGTGCGGCCAATATTGAAAGCAGTATGGAGATTCCTGGGAAAGCTGGGAATGGAACCACCATTTGACCCAGCTATCGCCCTCTTTCAACTATTTTCTGAGGACCTTAAAAGAGCATACTATAGGGATACTGCCACATCAATGATCATAGCGGCACAATTCACAATAGCTAGACTGTGGAACCAACCTAGATGCCCTTCAATAGATGAATGGATAAAAAAAAGTGCCATCTATACACAATGGAGTATTATGCAGCACTAAAAAATGACAAAATCATGGAATTTGCAGGAAAATGGATGGCATTATAGCAGATTATGCTATGTGAAGCTAGCCAATCCTTAAAAAACAAATGCCAAATGTCTTCTTTGATTTAAGGAGAGCAACTAAGAGCTGAATAGAGGGAAAGAGCATGAGGAAAAGATTAACATTAAACTGAGATGAGTGATGGGAGGGAAAGGGAGAGAGAAGGGAAATTGCAAGGAAACGGAAGGAAACCCTCATCATTATACGAAATCACATATATGAGGTTGTGAGGGGAAAGGGGGGGAGGGAGAGAACGGAACAACAACAGATGAGGTAGAGAGGGAAGATGGGAGGGGAGAGGAGGGGGGATAGTAGGGGATGGGAAAGACGGCAGAATACAACAGTCACTAATATGGCATTATGTAAACATTGTTTATGTGTAACTGATATGATTCTGCAATTTGTAATTGGGGTAAAAATGGAAATGCATAACTCACTTGAATCAAATGTATGAAAGATGAAAAAAGTAAAAATAATAAAAAAAATATAGAGTTTCTTCTAAGCACCGCTGTTAGCTCCATATCACAAATTCTGATGTATTGTGTTTTCATTATCATTTTTTAGAAATATTTTCTAATTTTAGTTTGTTCTTTGATTTATGTATTAGTTATAAATGTGCTATTTTTCATTGATCATATTTAAGGATTTTCCAAGTGTCTACCAGTTATTGATCTCTAATCAAATGGCAGGAGAGCTTCTGAATTTTAAGTCAATAGGAACTTGTTTGTTGGCCTAGCACATGACCTGTCTTGATGGACATTGATTTGTACTTGGAAAGATAATGTATTCTGTAGTTATTGCATTTAGTGGTCTATAAATGTCAACTCAATGAAGTTAGTTAACAAGGTTGTTCAGATACTTATATCCTTACTGTTTTTTTTGTTACCTGCTTAATCAATTACTGGGAGAAGGGTGTATATATTTCTAGCTAAGGTTTAGACTTGTCTGTTTCTCCTTTCAGTTTTGTCAGTTTTGATTTCTGTATTTTGTTTCTTTGTTTTTAGGGACATAAGCATTATGACTTTAATGTCTTCCTGATGAACTGGACCTTTTATAGTTACAAAGTGTTTCTCTATAGCAGTATTCCTTAACTTGAAGCCTATTTTGTATGACATTAGTCTAGTAAGTTTCTATTTTTTATGCTCACTGTTTATGCTCGAGATCTTTTCATTCTTTCAAGTGCCTCTTTTATAGGCAGATAGTTGGATATTTTTTCTAAGCCAGTGTGATCATTTCTGCCTTTAGTTGCAGTGTTTGGCTTATTTATATTTAATGTTATTATCGAATTGATCTGATTTAGTCTACCAACCTTCTGTTTGTCCCATTTGATTTTAGTTCTGCCGTTCCTCTTTTCTTTCCTTATTTTGGAATAATTGAATATTTTTTGCATTCTAATATTTCTGTTGGTTTGTTACTCATACCTATTTTTAAATTATTATTTTAGTGGCCATCATAGGAATTATAATTTATTAGTCCATTTAGAAACTGGTCTCACTTTCTCACATATAGTTATAATCATGTGCACAAATCATTTCACTTGCCCTTTCCGTATATTTATATCTACATATGTTATAAACCCCATAGTATCATAGTTTTTGCCTTAAGCAGTCTTTTAAAGAAATCAGGGGAAGAAAGTACATAATGTATTAAATTATTTAAATTTACAATTTTCTAGTAGGCTTTCTTTAATTCTAAATTTTCATCTGGTGTGATTTATTTTCAGCCTAGTAACAATTTATCTTAGTTTTTATTACGCCTTCATTTTGAAGTGTATTTTTCCTGCCTATGTAATTTTGAATAGGTATCTTTTCTTTCAACTTTTTCAATGTGTCATGCCATTGTCTTCTGATTTTCATGGTCTTTGAAAATTGATTAGAATTATTTCTTCCATTACTCTATAGTTGTTCCCTGATATTTAAGAATCATTTTTTTAGTACCAACTTTCAGTGTTTTCTTTTGTTTTCAGAAATTTGAATATGGTCAATCCAAGTATGACCTTTGTATTTTTCTTGCTTGGGGTTTTCTGATCTACTTATACCAGAACATTTATGTTAAACGAATTTGGGGAACTTTTTAATCATCTTATTTTCAAATATTTCTAGTTTTCTGACATTTTGTTCTTTTCTCTTTCTGGGGCTCAGCTTACACATTTGTTGTGCAACTTGGTGATGTCTCACAGATTATTGAGGCTCTATTTGCTATTTTAAATTTATTTTTTGTCTGTTCTTCAGATATACAATTTTATATTAATGTTCTGTACATAAGATAGTTTAGGTTAAAATTCTTTATCTTAAATGACCTGTTCTTCTCTTATCTTCAATCGGACGTGTAAGCTCATTCAGTAAAATTTTCATTTCAGATAGTTTATTTTTGAATTCTAGAATTTTTGTTTGGTTCTTTTCTTCTTTCTCTGTAGAGATTCCCAATCTGTTTATTTATTATGATCATGACTTCTCTTAATATCCTCAAGCATATTTTCACTAGCTACTTTAAAGTTCTTACCTGCTGATTCTAACATCTAGATTGGTTTCTAGTGATTGGTTTCTAGTGACTGTTTTCTCTTGACTGTGGGTTAGTGGCAAACATAAGGCAACTATGTCTTCTCATGTATAGTTTTTGTTGCTGTTATTGATGTAGATGACATCATGTATTGAGTCTGGATCATGACATCTTCCTTTAAAAGGTATTGAGCTTTGTTCTGGCAGTCAGTTAAATTATTGCCCAATCCTTATAGTTTTGTTATTATTATTATTATTATTATTATTATTATTATTATTATTATTATTACAATCCTATTAGAGGAAGTCTATTTCAGTTTTGAATTTAATTTTAGGGTATATTTCCTTTCTCTAGAGCTTAGTCCTTAGACTAAGACAGGCTTTTGAATGTCGATGCACTCAGTAAGTTCTCTTAACCTGGCTTGGTGAATCTTCGATATTTTTCAGTGTTGTGTGGTCTCTGGCGTGGCTTGCTGTCCATCTCCTAGTACTATAGCCAGTGATCTTTCTTAGGATGCCTCACCTGTGTATGTGCTACTCGGTTTTTGGCTAAAGACCTGCAGTGAATGCTCATGACCACTTCTGAAACTCCCTTTTTCATAGCTCCCTCTTTCCAGCTACCCTGCCCCACAAATCCATCTGCTTCCTCAGCTCAGTAAGAATGATCACCACTCTGCTTGGGACCCATCTCCCTATTTTGAGGCTCTCAAGTATTCCTAAAGTAGAAAGCTAGGAAACATGGGATTCAACTTGTGAGTCTCCTTTCTCCCAAGGATCATAGTCCTGTGCTACTCCATGCTTGAAAGGACTGCCTGGTATTTTATTCTATTTATAAATTTTGGCAGGAGGGCGAGTCAATTATCCTAGAAATGAAAAGCTATGTGATATTCAATGTTAAATGAGTTAAGATGTTAAAAAAAAGTTCTGTATAAACAATAAGTCTCTAAGCAAACACCTATATTACAGTGATATCTTTATTCAGCAAGGATTGGTAATCATGCAGACTTTTATGTATCATAAAACTGACTACACACCACACACAAGAGTATGCACATGTACACACACACACACACACACACACACACACACACACAAGATATATTCACTTTTTTCTTCCCTTACAATCAGTTTTCTACCAAAGTCCTTTTGGGATTTCCCATCTAATTATCAGGAAGGGGAGAGCATGTATAGCTACTGTACAAGACAATGTCCCCAACAGGAAATGAAAAGCATGAAAGAAATTATTCACCACGCCCCACTGTATATGCTGCTCTACACAGTTTGAGTATAAGAACTAGTCCTTCAAAATCATCAGGTTAATGTCGTCGTCCAGTGTTTCTCTGATCAGGAAAAAGAATGGATCAATCTCTAGTCTGGGTACAAGAAGGTGGCAGGAAAAAATAAAAGGTGGGAAGAAGTTGGAATCTAGTTTGTTAATATTCTGCACTTTAGGTGGTCATTTTAAATAGAGGTAGGAAAAGAAGGACCGTGCAGGTAGAGTCTAACTCACTTTGAAAGAATAAGATGAGGGCTGAGCATTAGTTCCCATCTGGCACACCTCAGCTTTCTCTAAATCTGGCTGATATTTCCTCAGCACAGCACTGGGGCTCCTGGGACTAAAAGCTCTCTTAACATAATGCCCCAGGAACTTCCAAGTGGATGGAGAGCCTGCCATCAGCCTAGGAGTGCTGTAACAAATCCTGTAGCCACCTCTGCCTCTTCTATAAGAAGGTTATTAGACTTCTTGCCCCGAGTCCTTGATTTCACTTCACTTACAAGAAAATTGTATTTTTTTTAGTCCATGGAAAGTCCAACCCAGAGCAGTTGCAGTATCTCTAGGCCCCTTCCCTGACACATTTTTGAAATTCATGTCAAAGGTATTACTCAACCTGCAAGTAGAGGTATAATTAAATGCCTCTTAGGAGAGAGCGAATGTGTTTCCCTTTTGCAAAATCCTGTCGGGTGGGGTAGATTTTCATGAACCAAAAACTAATCTTATTCTTTCGGCCTAATTCATTAAAGCCAAAAATGGGGCCAAGGAATGAGGCAAAATTATCAGGCACTTGGGAACTAGTGCAGAATCACTCTTGGTCCTCTGGCTCTGGTTGTGTAAAAGGAGAGAGGGAGGCAGAGTGCAGCCACTCTGCAAAGGGGTGGAGCTTTCTGCTTCAGTTTCCAGAGCATTCTCCATGTTGTTTTGACCAGCCCGTCTCAGTCTCCTTTGATAGCCTTTCCCCCAGAGACACTCCAGGCAGAACCAAAACTTGAAATTAGTGTTCTCATCAACTCGCCTGGTTCAGCTCTTAATGTCAAGGTGTGCAAACTCAAATGCCAGTAGGATCCAGATAAGTAACACAGAGCGCTGGAGAAGCTGCTAGATGGCGCCTTCCCACACCATGAAAACCCAACCTGCCACTGGTTTTTCTAAATGCTAGACTGATGTAGAGGAGAGGCATAGGGAAGGGAAGTGGGGGGTGGTTGGAATCCCTTTTCTTCCCTTTAATGGGACATTTACCTGTTGGGGTTTCTTATACCAAGAAGCGGGGGTGTAGGGTGGGGGAAATGAAACCCCAGTACTCAGGCGGCAAAGGCTGATTCTCAGGGGACCTGGAGGAAAGGGAATGGAGGGAAGCAGGGATTGCACGCATCACCTCCACCTTGACTTTGGAGTGTGTAGGGGGCTGGGTCCTTTAGAGAAAGCTGAGTGGGCGGAAAGGTTGGTTAAGGAGGATTCTTTCCGGTTTCCCTAGATGAACTTGGGGAACGGGTGGCACCTTTCCACGCCCATGCCGGCTGCCTGCGTGTTGACCCTAGTGCCCCGGAGCACGCCCAGGGGGTCGCTGGCCACCACGCTGTTGTCTTCGGCACTCGGGAGCTCCTGGGAGTAGGAGGCCGGCGCCGGGGTCATGCGGGGCCGGGGCTTGAGCATGTTCAGCGGGTCCCTCTCCGAGTTGTACTCTGCGCTCCGGGTGTGTGGCCGGCGCGGCGTTGGGGTGTTGAAGTGGATCAGCTGGACAAGGTTCCTCCAGGACAGGAACTGGGAGTAGGGCGGCGGGTTCATGCCTGGCAGGAAGGTCCTCTTGGCCCGGCCCAAGCTGACCAGGAAGTGGTGCTGGGGGGAGTGGTAGATGTCATAGCTGTTCTCCAGCGTCTGGTGCTTTAACCTGCAGTTGTCTGGGTTGAAGTAATGCTGGAGGGGCAAGAGGGCAGTGGGTGAAGGCTGGCTGGGTGAGGGCCTGACCCCAGGCCGCCAAGGGCTCAGCGCCTGTGTACCCTGCCCCCCAAGGGCTCAGGCGCCTGTGTACCCTGTCCGAAGCTTGGGAGTGTTTTGCCTGTTCAGCTTTCACTTGGCTCCTTTCTTGGAAAACAATGGATTTCCACAATGCACTCCAAGATCTCCAAGCACTACATATGATTCAAGTCTTTAGACTAGAAAACCTGTGCTCTGGGTCTTTACAACTCAGTGCCTGAGACCTGGGCAGGCCTGGCACTTGGCTTGCTAGGGCTGGGCCCAGAGAGGAACGGGGACACTCCTTGTGCCTAGTTTCTGGAGGGAGGGCTAACAATCCCCCCCACCCAAGTTTCCACCTTTTAGAGCTGTTCTGGCTGAAAGTTGGCTTGTGTGTGTCTCCTTGCCTGGAGAAAGGAGGAGATGGGATGTAGTGTTGGGTCAAACATGAATGAGGATACTGACAATGGAGAGAGAATGTCCTTGGGGGATTAGGGACATAAACTTGCTAACATATGAATTGGGTTTAAATCCTCATTCAACTACTAGTACTAGGTTTTATTGAGTTCCTATGAGGGCCTTTATATACTATTCCACTTAATCCTCAAACTCCACAAAGTATTTGTACAGATGAGGATGATCTATATGCCTGTATGGGCTCAGCCGGTGTTTATCCACTCTGACCAGATAGATGTTGGTCCTGGGACACAGCAGTGAACAAAATAAGAAATTCCTAGTGGGTATGCTGGTTGGTAACAGAATCCTAGGGTAAACAATCCTTCTCTTTGACCATCTCAAAATCCTCTGGACTACACAGCAAGCTTTACTTGGGAAACCCTGTGCTTACCAGTCTTAAGGACCAGAGATCCCCACTAGGGCACAGGTAGTTAATTAAGAGATCTTTAATGGGAGGGAGCATCACAGATCATGTGGTCCATTCTACTTCACTTTTTCCAAGGGAAGAGACTGGAGAAGTGAGAGGACTTGCCGAAGGTCACAGTTGGTAACAGATTCCAGAAGACACCACTGGCCTTTCAACATTTTCAAATCTATGTTGCAGCATGAATTTACACAACCTGAGAATCTACAAATACATTCAGGGGGCCACACTAGATGCAAAAGTAGAAATAGTAGGCAGAACAGACTGGAGGAAGCCTGGGCCGCAGAAATAGGCTGTACCCCCACCCCATACAGCTGCACATTTGATACTTAGTCTGGATAAAGTACTAAGTGAAAACAGATCACTCAGGGACACTGCAAGTAGAGCCTTTAAACTAGAAAGTCTATGCTCTGCCAAAGAAATAATTGCAAATGGTGACCAACATAAAAAGAAAATCAATGATCCAAAAATGTTGCCTCTGAAATCCATACAGAGGAATCTCCTACTCATCACACCTGTGATCACCACAAAGCCAGAATCCTCTGATCTGATAAGCAGGGCACCTGTGGAGAAAATTATTTAGGTCACAGACTCAAGTTTCCACCTCATGAAACCTCCTTGTGGGGAAGACTTCACATAACTCCCTTCCTGCTTGTTTCCCCTCATTTCCTGTGGCCTCTTTCCCTGCTCATTCACCTCCCACTTCATCCTCTTACCTGTATGGGAACCATGGAGCTCACCACTTTCTTCTTTTTATTTTTTAATATTTTTTTTAGCTGTTGATGAACCTTTATTTTGTTCGTGTATTTATATGTGCTGCTGAAAATCGAACCCAGTGCCTCTCATACGCCGGCAAGTGCGCTACCGCTAAGCCCCAGCCCCAGCCCCTCACCACTTTCTTTTTCCTGTGCCCCACACACATTTCTCTCTATCCACCTGAACTTTATTTCTCCCCTTGCCTGGCGAATACCTCTTAATGTCTGTGGTAGTGGACATGTCCTCCCAAGCTTTCTGCTTTAGTTATTTTTTATTTCTATGCTAAGATGTCTTTCAGGGATCTAGCTTGTTTAGAGAGTCTCACATTTCCTGTCAAAAAACAAACAAAAAAAACCCCCAAAACCTTTCCTTTTGCCTACCAGGGGATTTCTGTGTGCATCTCATTTGACTTCATTTGACAGCCCCCTCACCCCATAGTGGTGGTTAAGGGGGGTTGCCCAGCCAGGAATTAGAGTCTGTTTTCTGCAAACACCCGCTGGAGAGGTTGTAAATGCCCATCATCTGTGCCTAGCAAGTGGTGGAGCCTCTGGGGGAGCCTTGGGGTGACTTGGGCTCCTCTCCTACCCTGTGAGGGCTCAATACAAAGACCTCTGAGGGGAGAGTGGCTGGGCAATGATTAGACTGAGCCTGATGTGGACTGAAGTTGGAATGACGTGGGACACAGGGATGGAGGGTGGAAGCAAACCCAGAAGAAAGGGAACAGAAGAGAGCCAAGAAGAGCAGTTAATTTATTTGACTGAAGGTTAGCCTCCAGGGAAGCTTCTGGAAAGTGTGGTGAGGTGTGGGAGGTACAGAAGATATTTAAATTCCTCCAAATAGGTGACTGTCTATGTGACTCAAATGTATGGTCAATTTTGTGGTTAAACTCTGAGGAAAAACATAAGGAATATATGAGGTAGTTTCCACCCTATGGCTTTTTAGTCTTATTGAGAAAAAATTACACTTACTAGTAATTTTGGAGTGGTTGCAGTCTAAGTGTTTTTCACATTTAGAATTCTCAAAATAGCTGGTAATATTATTTTAGGAGTAGTAGAAGCATCCCAACTTAAATGATAAAGCAGGATTCATCACAAGTATGAGAAGACAAGAATGCAAAATACATGCTGTAGGTCCTGAAAACACCAAGTTTCAGTGCCCCTGGGGTGCAGGGAAGAGGCACTGAGCCCAGAGACTTGGACTCTGCTATCAATTCTACCACTTTAAGAACTTGTGGGCTCCGGTAACTTTGTTTTAGCCTGGGTTTCCTCAGCTGTGAAATGAACAAAAGTATAGCCGTCCTGCCCACATTGTAAGTTATCACAAGGATTGAATGGGTTAATGGTTGCCAAGGGCCTTGACAGTGTTGGGCATCATGGTGCAGCTGACCTGCTGTTTGTGCCAAACCCACATGCGATCCTCATGCTGGTCTGATGCTTGGGGCCAGCACTGGAGGACATGCTCCTGGTCCAGGGCCAGTCCCAGTAGAAAACAACCTGCAGCTACTGTGGGTTCGGGTGGAGTGGGGTGGGGTACATGGGCTCTTGAATCAAACCAATGTAAGCCAGTGAGAAAGTTTAGAAAATGTAATTTAGATGGATTTTCTGCCCTTTGTGTTTTTAGTAGGCATGTTTTCTCAGTCTGCACACATCCAAGGGAAATTTCAGCAGAAAGAAGCAAAAAAGCACTCTGGCCGTGGAAGTCATCTGCTCTCCCCGTTGGCACCTGACAGGCTTAAGGAACATTATTTCAACAATGGAGGTGTCCCATGCCTCTGACCTTGGAAGGGCATGGGATTTGGGATCCAGATGTCCTCTAGGTTATTTACTACCTATGTGGCCCTGAACCAGTTACATTCTTTAACTTTTGTTTTTCATGTCTGAAATGGAGGTGTTTAAACCACCTCTAGTCCTGCTGAGGATGTAATGAGATGAGTTTTCACCCATTTAAAGAGCTTTCTAAATTCCATTCAGAAAGTAATTGTTACTATTACTGTTTCATTTCAATTTCTGCTAAAAAGTAGAACATTATCTGCTTATTTCTACTTTCATAGCCAGTATGTGATAACTAAGATGGTAAATGTAAAGGGTTTTGAGTGCCTCAAAAGATAAACTATGAAGAAGACTTAAAGACCCTGAGTAGTTCAGCTTCAAGAACAGAAGAATTGGAGAATGGAGGAAGCAAAAATATTAGGATCAAGGAATTGATATTAACTAAGCGTGGGGGCAAGGGGTACAGCTCAGTGGTTGAACTCTTGCTTAGTATATGTGAGATCCCCAACACCTCAGGGAGAATAAAAAAGAGTGGGATATTAATTAATAATAATGAGCATCTATTTCCTGTTGTTTCTACAGAGTTAGGTTAATGGAGAATAGGAGGGTGGACTTGTTCACAGTGGAACAAGTGTGTAGGTACTGGGGAAGCCGCCTGACTTCAGCTCAGTGAACCCCAGGGGCTCTGGTAGAATTTCATAGATAATTTCATTTTATTAAGATCAGTGACCCCCAAGAGGGGTTGAACACTCAACCCTTAATCAGTGATCTACTAAAACACAATAGTAAAAGGAATCAGATTTCACTGGAAATGTATAATTATTTGGGAAGGGAAAATAACATTTTTTTCCATCAGTGTGGAGAGCACTGCTTTATGTTTATCAATGATGTCATCCAAAATCTTTTACCAGACTTATCTACATGCATTAGTGTTTCTTCTTTCCTTTCTTGGTAACTTAATCTTAATACACACTTTTTTCCCCTTTTTTAAAAATACACCTGATAACTGATGGAACATCACCAAAGCTTATATAAATTAGGGAAAGTAGGTTCCTCTCCTGTAGCCCTGACTCTAAGTCACCCACCCCAAGCTAGTGTGTTCATATCCCCCCCCCAAAAAAAAAACAATACTTGGATGGCTTGTATGTCAGACAAAACAAACCTAAACACAATTGTGTGTGTGTGTGTGTATGTATGTGTGCACGCACACACACACACAAATCTGAAGTCCATTCAGTCCATTTTGCTTCTTAGTCATTTTAATGCTTCTAGTGTTGAGCGCATTCTCCAATGTAACTGGTTCAGGGCCACACAGGTAGTAAATAACCTAGAGGACATCTGAATCCCAAATCCCATGCCCTTCCAAGGTCATAGGCATGAGACACCTCCATTGTTGAAATAGAGATTTGATTGCTCTTTCATTTCTTCTGCTTGAACTACATTGGATCATCCTGTATTTTTTCTGAATTCTTAGAGTAATTTTAACATGTTATCCAAAAATAGAACACCCTTCTTCATACCCATCTCCCTTCTAATTCCTTTGTCTCTTACCTAGGCACACAACAAAGGACGGTCATTTGAATCACAGCTACTTGACAGACTATTGTGGACTGTTATCCAACTTTCCTCAAACCCAATCTTTAAAAACATTCTGGTTGTCTCATTTTGTCAATGAGGTTGCAGATAGCTCAATTTGTTACTGATTAGACACCTTTTAGCTCCACTGACCAGAACTGAGTACCTATATGGGGCACCACTGAAGCACCTCATAAACCTGTTGAATGGATACATGGATGGATGGATGCATGGGTTGACAGATGAGTGAACAAATAGATTGTATACCTGGTCAGACTCACCAAGACAATGTATCTGGGCAATCTGCCTTTAATACATTTCTTCTTAATAATTTTAACAAAATCCAAATACTAGAAGCTCGGAGTTGGAAAGAACCTCTGAGTTCATCTATTCCAATCCTTGGAATGATACAGGAATATTCATAACATCCCTAGTTAGACCTGTTCAAAGTTAATGAGCTAAAACTTAGTGTCTATTGATCATCTATCTGGCTTCTTCTTCTTTTAGATACCTTGCCTGTCTTTCTGTACATTTTTTTTTTTTTTAATCTTGGGACAAGGCAAAGTACAAGTGGTTTCTATTATGGGAACAGTATTTTATTCAAGACAAATTATTAAATTATTCGTGTTGAAATAAATTAGTAAATACTAATTTAGTATTAAATTAGTAAATACTTTCTTTCTTTGGTACTGAGGATTTAGCCCTGGGGTGCTTACTTAACCTCTGAGCCACATCCCCAACCCTTTTTTTATATTTTATTTGGAGACAGGGTCTTGCTGAGTTGCTTAGGGCCTGACTAAATTGCTGAGGCTGGCTTTGAACTCAAGATCCTCCTTTCTCAGCCTCTGGAGCCACCAGGCATGTGCCACAATACCACCTTGCCCCCACCCCTAAGGTTTTACAAAAAGCCTACAGATACCATTAAGGGGTTCAAGGCAAAGAGGCTCAGGCTGGATTTGCCCTCTGGTCTCCCCCAAGTCTTCCCCCCCAGGTAGACAAAGGAGAGTTCCCTCATTTCCCATCTTCCCAGCCTGAAGCCCCTACTCACTGTAGATGGTCTGATGGGGTGTGCCATCCACTTGGCTGTCCCTGTAGATCTGCAGGTGGTAGCTGTTCCTGGCCATGGTGGTGTACAGGTGAGTCAGGCTGCCCCAGTTGGAGGCCAACAGTGGAGAGGTGTTGGGATAGGCTCTGATGATGTGCGTGCTGCAGACACTGCACAGAGCCCAGACCAGGAGCCTGAGGCGGGTCCCCAACATCGCTGTTTTCTGAATGGCTAGTGCTGAGTTTGAAACCTGACACTCCCTCCTTGACTCCCCATGCTTACCCCTGTCTTCTCCTTTCTGGCAAATAGCAGAGTGAGGATCCTAGGCTGGATTCCCTCCTTTCCCCCCTCAGACTTTAAAGGGTAGCAGCGTGACATTAAACAGGAAAAACTCCACTGTCCACACCCTCTGTGTTGTAATCAGCCATTCAAAGAAAGTGCAGAGACTTCTGAGGCTCACGGAAGGCACATCAGTTACACACACACATACACACACACACACACACACACACACACACACACACACGTACACACACCACTCAATTTCAGACCAATGCTCCCAAAAGTGAGTGATGTATGGGCAAAAGTTATCTATAACACTGGGTCATCTGATGACCTGTCCCACTTCCACCAGAAAATGTGAAGGCCGCCAGCAGTCCCAAAAAATCCAGCTCCAGTCATGTAGTATCCCGCCTCCTCGGCTGGTCATCTCTCACCCAGTCTACTCATTTTGGTTTCCTCAGTCCTTTTAACTCCAATTGCCATGTATGTACCCGGTGCTTTCTGTGTGTGCAGCATCAGGTGGGTGTCTTGATTGTTATAGAGATATGTGTCACCATCAGGCAAGTGGCATCCACTGAGATTCCCACCTCAGAAAAGATATTCGAGCTGGGATTGGGGACACAAAACCCAAAGTTGCCATTTGGAAAGATTTCAAAGTGGGCAAAGGAAAACAAGGCTTTGAGGTCACCGAAAATACCAAGGTCCGATTTCTCAGTTTCCCTAGTTGGGAGATTTAGGGCAACTGAATTGGTAATCTTGGTCTCTCCAATAGGCAGGAGATGAAATCAGAGGCTTATGGGGATTAGTAGAGCTGCTGGCTGAGCAGAGGCGGGCAGAGTGCTGGAAGCACCCTCAGCAGAGTGTTCACATGGGGTGTCTAGCTCTATGACTGGTGCCTTCTTGCAGAGGATGCTCCCAGGAATGTCCTGTGGAACTATGCATCTGACACAAGGTTGTGGCCATGGGGTGGTGGTGGTCTTAGCACATACAGTCCAACAAGAGGCAACCAACCACACACTGGAATTAGTACACAGAAACCAAGCCCCATCACTGGGCTGCTCACTGTCCCATTCCCTTCCAGAGTTTCCAGAAAAAAACATGCCCCAGGAAGACTGCCATTCTTTCAGTTTCTCATTTTACTGAGCATATACTACAGATAAGAATAAAGCATAAAGCTAGACATTGTTGTTAATTAAAAGAGAATGAGATATGATCCTGTCTCAATCTAATGGAGGAGGCAGATAAAATTAAGTAACTATCATACAAAGCATGCACCCTCAGACAGACTTAGGCAAGCAGAAATGGCCTTTGTAACCCCACGGGGGTACAGGTTTTTATAGTTTACAAAGTATTTTCAAATCAGCTAGCTCATTTTAACTTTACTGCAAACTATGAGAGAGGTACTTCAGGTATTGTTACTATTTTAAAGTTATTTGTGAAGAGATGAAGATGTCAGTTGAGCAAATAACTGGTAGAGGAAGGCCAGGATCTTTTGATTCCCTGTGCTGCTTCTCTAGTAAGAATCACAGGGGCAGCAAATGCTTGAGAACTTATCCTTCCACTTCCTATTTTAATGCTTGTAGTAATTTACTTAATCTTTAGAATAACCCTTTAAGGAGGTACTGTTATTCCCTTTATAGAGATGAGAAAACTGGAGCACATGGCTTAAGTAACTTGCACAAATACACAACTAATTCATGGAAGAGGATGGATCTGAATCCAGGTCTGACTTAGCTCTGCTTAGCTCTTTGCAAGATGTGCAAGCCCACCCAGTATGTTACAGCCAGAGCTATGACACTTGGTAAGTACAAATAGCAATGAGACAGAGTGCTTTTCTCTAGTAAATCAATATTTTTACCCAGGATATGTCTCTAGCATATACGTGCTTGTCTCTAGGGTTTAATTGGAGATGGATAACATTTAAGTGCTTATGTCTAAAACAAACTTCCTTCATAGAAGTCACAGAATGGTTTATAAATACAGCATCATAGTTTAGCTATATGAAGAAACAGCTAGCTTTCAGAATTGAAATGCACATCATTCAGAAATATTTGCCAATTGATAACCCTGCATTTCCTCTTCCTGGTGCAAATGGTAGAGGGATGGGAAGTACCTGTGAAGCAATCAGCAGCTACTCAGAAACTTCTCTGAGAGATGGGAGAGAGAGAGTTACAGGAATAAAATGTAGACCAAATTTATCTTCTGAGTTTGACAATATGGTTAAGCTGAGAAAAACTTTGCTCATGGCCATGTTCTATGTAAGAGCTAAATTACTAGGATGTGTAAGAAATGCCACGGGCATTCACGAGGGAGAGATTTTGGGTATGAATGCTGGACTCAAGGTGCTTTGGGGAAGGAGAGAGTGAGCTTTGTACAAGGGGCAGGGTGTTGACCAGCACTCAAGGCACAGAAGGGAGGATGTGCAGGTGTCCAGAAAGGAGTTCCTGGGGTGACTGTGGATGGGGGACATGTCCCTGACCAGTTGAACTCCTGCTATTAGGAAAGAGAATTGTGCCATCACTATACTTCCAAAGACTTTCCTCCAAGGAAAAGCCGTGAATTCACAGCAGCTGGTTGTGAAGGCAGAGTGTGGTCTGGGGAGTGGGTTTACTTCCTGGGAGTAGGTTTATTTCTAAGGGGTCTGGGGAGGGAGGGGGGGTGATGAGACATTTTCCACTTGGAGAGAGTAAAGGGAAATGCAAGACTGTCCGAATAATTCTTTGCATTTGTAAAATAGAACAGTTGAGAGCAAAGATGAGAGTTACCCAGTTGCATGCAGAGAGGCAGAACTTCCACCTCCCTGCCTGAAACTCCCTACCAAAGAGCTCCAGACCTGGTTTCCCATTTGAACCACCCGTGGAACTTTAAAACCCAAAACACCCCAGGGCTGATCTTAAATCTACAGGGGTGAAGGACAGCTATTTGTGCCTTTCCTTGCAGAGTCACCTGGGAGTGTCTGATATTTAAGTACTTATCAGTGAACAGGCTCTGAGTCTCAACCACACACTGGAATTAGTACACAGAAACCAAGGCCCCATCACTGGGCTGCTCACTGGCCCATTCCCTTCCAGAGTTTCCAGCCTACGTGTAGATTAAGATGGGCCTTTCTAGAAAACCTGAGTAGTGCATGCCCGGTTGGTCAGTGCTCTGTGCCCACAAACAGCCTTTAACTGGAGCCTGTGTTGTTTCTGAAGCTCCAGAGTATGAGGGGAAAGATACCAGTATGTGGTTTCCTTGTCTCTTAATCTAGAGGCCCCCTTGGCCACAGTTCAGGATCTGGGAACTACTGCGACCTTAGGAGCCCAAAGTGAAACAGAAGGCAGATGTGAACAGGAAGCTCATGGAGGAGGCTGCTGATTTGCACTTCTGGATGTCCCCACCCTCAGTTCCCAGTGACTGCCAGATGCAACAGAAAGGCTGGTCCCAAGGCAGATGTGCAAACGTGCTTATCTGCCTGCCTTGGGAGCCCCTGCTCTGACCTCAGGAGAGTCCCCCTGTGTGGAGGCCTCTGATCCAGGCCCTGCACTTCCACTCAGAGGACCCAGCTCTAAAGATGAATTGGGGATGGTGGAGATCTCTAATCCTTCAAGTTCACCCATTTCCTTCATCTCCTGTCTTCTTTTTCTCAGAATCCACTCTGAGAAGATATTGAGGAATATTATCTCTACCGGATCATATTTTCTCAATGAAAAGACTTGACAACAATTTACAAAAAGTAATATTGGCTTGACCATCATTAGCTATAGTGAAAAATATTGAGGAATCAAGATGAAAGAAGACCTGGGAGGTAGGAGGGGAGGTGGTCTAGTGTGGCTCAAAGTCTTCTCTTGAGACTCTGTCTAAAGACCTTGTCACCAATGGGAGAACTTGTCAGACTTCTGTGCCCTGTGCCTCTCCTTCTCATGATCTATCTCCATCAGGTTAGAAAGGGTTCACCGGCACTTCACTGTCACAGGGGTGACCTCACCCAGTCCCTGCATGCAGACAGATGTTTATTTAAAGGCAAACAGTTGTTCCTTGTTTTCTGAAGTTCTCTGGGGAGGTGCTACAACCTTCCAGAAAATGTCATTCTTATGTGTCTTGTCATCCTGTCAGTTAAAATATGCTTTTGGGGGTGTGAGTGTAGCTTAGTGATAGAGCCAGTGAGGCCCTGGTTTCCTTTTTCAGTGAGGTAACAAATAAAACAAAACAAAAATACACTTATTTATATCCAAGCAGATTCTCTTGCTTTAATATACTTTAATATACACATCACTATTTAGCCAAAGCCTATTACATGGTAATACCTTGTAGAAAATCTTCAGAGAAGCATAAGAATGAAAACTTCAGCCGTGATCTTCAGGGAACCTGCAGTTTACTGAACAGAATGGATTTTGCATTTGCCCAGCACTTCACACCTACAATAGATGCTCACAACATCTGTGTCAGTTGGTGCTCAAAACACCCCTGTGAGATATGCTGGAAGGTGTTTGGGGTGACTTTCCCAAGAGAATCCTGGATCCTGACATACACATTCTGTGTTGTCAGGATTTAAAGAAAAATAAGAAAGGAAAAATAAAAAAAGGAAAAAAAACACATTATTTTCAATCTGTTGGTTTAAAAAATTAATCAATGAAGAAAATATGAAATAGAAGGTGAATATCTTCTATATAGGCTCTACCCTGTGTAGGTAAGATGTTACCAAAGGTAAAATAATATTTGTAGCTTGGAGGATAATTATTATACACACACATATAATTCATATATATATATATATATATATATATATATATATATATATATATATATATATATATATATATTCATTCATGTAATAGATAGATGTTCTTTTAAAAAGTCAACATTGAGGGCATACTATTTAGCATAAGCACATTCCGTCCATGCCAAAGTCTATTTGACTATCTTTCCAGGTCAGTATGTATGTCTCTCCCTCTTTTTTTTTTTTTTTTTGTTTTTTTGGAATCAGGATGATATACACGACAGCAGAATGCATTACAATTCTTATTACACATATAGAGCACAATTTTCATATCTTTGTATATAGTGTATGTTCATGCCAATTCATGCCTTTATACATGTACTTTGTGTGTTTTTTTTTGCATTACAATTCTTATTACACATATATACCACAATTTTTCACATCTCTGCTTATATATAAAGTGTGTTGATACCAAATTTGAGTCTTCATACATGTACTTTTGATAATGATGTCCATCACATTCCACCATCCTTGCTAATCCCCTGCCCCTCCCTTTCCTTTTCATCCCTCTTCCCTATCTAGAATTCATCTTAAGAATTCCATTCTACTCCATAAGCGGTTCAGCTTTTCTTAAAGCCTCATTTCCTCCCTTCCAAGCTCTGCCCCAGAGATTTGAGGGTGATTCTCAAGGCCACAGGACTTTATAAGATACATGCATGACTACACACCTGTCCACATATTCAAATTTACATATACACATACCTGAATACATTCACAGTAATGGCACACAGGTAGCCCTGGTGGCTGAGGTCACCACCGTTCTCTGCTACTTCAAGAACTTACCATCTCTTACTCAAGAACCAATATGTCTCATGGAGTCAATCTCCCTCACTTCCCTTCTTTCTTTCCTATTGGTATGTTCCAGCTTCTCCTCCCCAAGACAAATTTTTCCATTTGTTTTCATCATAGCAGCCTTTTTAAAATAAGGGCCCAAGAGAGGAAGGTCTGCTTTTAAGACATCCTGGGCAAGGGAGCCAAGAACTCAAGTGAAGTGGGAGATTGGGCCCCCAAACAGGTTCAAAACCATAAAATGTTAAGGTGCTCCTCCACGATCCTCCACAGTGAATGATTTTCACTCCCGCCTTTCCTGCCATTGAATCCGCAAGCTTCCAGTGATTTCTAGGGACCTCATGTGTGAATTTATATTGACACTGACAATTGATGAGAAGGGCAGACATCTGAGTGCTAAGTACTTAACTTGAAAATTAGCTTTAATTTTTCAAATGCATAACATTAAATTTTTGCTACTTATATAGTTAAGAGCATAAAGATTTTTATAAGAATGCCAAATGTTTGAGAAAGTGTAATTAAACATGCATAGCTGAGTGCTTGTTTATTTAGAAGTTTATGGTTTAAAACAGCTGGAGTGAGTATGAGAATTTTTTTTTTTTGAGACAGAGCCTCCCTAAATTGCTGAGACTGGCTTTGAACTTTCAATCCTCCTGCCTCAGCCTCCCGAGCTGCTAGGATGACAGATGTGCACCACTGTAGCTTGGCTGAGATTAAGAATTCTAAAGAACCTTGCAAGAGAGATCTGATAGAGGATGACTGGGGGGAAAATACCAATGGAGAAAGAAGCCTTGAAAGGCTTGCAGGATTTATCAGCAGCTGATGCAGGTGACAGATATCACCCAGGAGTACATAAAGTCAGTCAATGCCAGTGATACAGCCAAGAGCTCTGCAAATGCTTTTCACAATGAATATGACTCTGCAAGACGTTAGGGGCTGGAGCTGGATGTATGTGGCTGACATCCCTTCATGCTGTCATTTGTGACATATTCTTGGCCCACTGCACAATGAGGAGAACTGATTGCAGAGAGGGCACACAAAATACAACTGCAGCACACAAGATTTTCTAGAGCAGTGACACTATTCTGGATCCATGGTGTTATGCATTAGTCAAACACCAAGAAATGTACAAAACGAGAGTAGAGTCCTAATTTGAACTGTAGAGGTGCTCTAATAACAATATGTCAATAGTGTTCTTCAGTTATAACAAATGCTCCACGCTAGTGTACGATGTTAATAACAGGAGAAATTGTGTGTGAGGTGGGGAGAGGGGAGAATCTCTCAGGTTCCTCCAGGGGCTTTTGTCTGGATGTGGAGTGCTCTCTGGTCTTGCAGCCCCTCCAATTGTTTGCTTTCTCACCTGTTTTGCTTGATCATCAAATGCGGCTGGTGACTGGAAGAGTTTAAATTTCCTAAGAGACTTGTTTCTCTCCCATGTCTTGCTTAAAATGTCTGTCCCAGGTGAGGGATAAGTGGAAGGAAGGCAGGTTTCTTTAATCTAATATTTAATATAATTATTATATTACATACTTTTTAAAGTCACTATAATATCATTCTCAACCCAACAAATTTCCTCAAGTGTAAATCTAAAAACACAGATAGGCTCCCACTGGACATTTCAGAATGAAATGCGAGTGAGTTCTGTAACTTTGCAGAATCCGTGGTATTGTTAAGCTTCTGGATCCATAACCAGAAGCTTGTTTTTCCTGGACAAGAAGAGGACTCTCAGATGCCTTCTCCTGGGGACACTAGCAAGATCACAGAAGAGCTTGAGAGTGAAGGGTGAAGGATCACTTGCAACTGATCAGTAGTGGCAGCCTCAATTCCTTTCCTCCCCTCTCAGCTCCTCCCCTTTTCCCCTCTCCTGCTCACAGCCTCCTCCTTACTGAAATCCCTCTCCAGCCTCTGCAGCTTATGGGAGATGAAACAATGTGTATCCCCAGGCAGGGGAGACCCAGCCACAGGAAAGTCTTCACAAAAGACTCTCTTTGGGTGATAAAAAGAGGGTTATGTTTGTTCCACTCAGTGAAAAGCCAAGATGTAGGTGAGACTTAGTGGAGTCTCAATCTAAGGAGGCTGGTACAATTTTACTATCTCCATTTTGCATCATGTCTCACATTTACAAAGAACTTTCTAGCTGCATGCTCTTTGTAAAACATCCTCAGATGCAGTCTCTTCTTGGTTTTCCTCCAGAACCCATGACATATTAAGGATCCTCATCTTTCCTATGAAGATACTGAGGAGCAATTTGTGACTTGACCAAGGTCACACACCTAGTGTGATCCTTGTCTTCTTTCTCTGTATTCAAGCTCTATCAAGGACACCTGGTCTGTGAATGTCCCTGTTTCAAGATTGTATCTTCAGTGCTAAAGCCACCAGTCTGGGCACCTGGTGTACAGAGGGCCATGATAGGGGGGAGGCAGGGGATTTGCAGCCCTGGGAACAGTGCTCCTCAGGTAAGCTCTGAATGTGTCTTCCTTAGGAGGAGGAAGAAGGAGCAGTGGTTGGAGCCCTGAGTTACTGTACCTGCAGTCTCTGCGAACTGCTCCTACCCCTCTTCTCCCATTGTGTTATTTTGTCTGAGAGATCAGTCATGCTTCCAAAGCTGAGATTCTGCCCAAGGAAGGAACAATAAAAACTGGACTAAGAGGAATCTTGTGTGCACGTGTGTGTGTGTGTGTGTGTGTGTGTGTGTGTGTGTTTTCCCACACAGGCTGCCCAATCTGATTGGCACTCCACGGCTTCCCAACAGGACCCAGCCCACCCTCTCAGGATGCCTGGGGCTTGTCACGCAGCCCACATCCAGGAACAGACATCCTGGTTCCCACTCACCTCCCTGGAGCCCGTGACCTGGGCTAGCCTATGGTGTTTGGGATGCTGCACATCCAGACTCATGTTATCTCAGGATCCTGGGACTCCTTGGCTCCCCTGTCCTGCCTCCTCCCCTCTCTGTGGACATGTAGCCACCACACACTTCTTGGAGGGCTATTTCTAGCTGAGGGGCCAGTAATTCAGCCCCAGCCTGTCAGCTCAGGCTGTCTGTGTGCCGCAGCTGGGAAGGGTGGCCTGACAAGTTGTGGGTTCAGCAGAGTGCAGGATGTTGGGGCTTTCGGGGATAGGCACACCCTTGGCCTGCTGGAGGTCAGGGTTTCTGAGATGTGGGGGTGGGGAACAGACAGGATGCTCCTGCTGCATGGGAAGAGCTGGTGGCCACCAGGAGACAGAGCTCAGCCTCCTGGCTCCCAGTGGTGCTCTGTGCTCTGCCCACCGCAGCCCTTCCCTGGGGAGCACCCTTTTTCTCTTTAGCAGGCTGAGAGTTAACATAGCCTTGTGGGCTGTGGGTCAAGCTGTGCCTCACAGCATACAGGCCATCTTTGCCAAGTTACATCACCTCTCTGAGCCTCAGTTTCCTTATCTGAAAAATGGAGATAATAAAATTGTACCAGCCTCCTTAGATTGTGGGGAGAGTTTAATAATCTGCCATAGAATACTTAATCTCATATGAAGAGGTCACATAGAGCTGCTTGGTATAGAGTAGATTTTATTACTGTTGTTGCTGTTGTCTCTTTTCTTCACCCTCCTATCATGAATTCCTTGCAGGTGACTTTCAAGGTTATTGCTATTCCAGAGTTATCTCTGATGCCTGATCCATTTTAGGTGCCTAGAAAGTATTCAGTAAATGAAAGAATGAATTTTTCCCTTAGTCTGATCTGATGGAAAGAACACTGAACTCAGCAATAAAACAAAAATATCATAGATAAAAGTGAAATTATGTAATTTGCATATGGAAAATGGATAGAACTTGAGACCATTATATTAAATGAAATAAACCAAACTCAGAAGGTCAAGGGTCATATGTTTTCTCTCACATGTGGAAGCTAGAGAGGAAAATGGAAAAGAAAGTTGGGGGGCGGGGATCTCATGAAAACCAGAGGGAGATCAATAGAATAGAGGAAAGGGACAGTGGGGGTGGGGGTGAAGGAGGTGTTGGAGGCGGGACATGCCCAGGGAGAGATGTTGGCCAAATCATACTGTTGTATTGTGTGCATGTACAAAGATGTAACAACAAATCCACAATTATGTACAATTTTGATGCTCCAATAAAAAATGTAGAAAACAAAAACAAAGTCCTGGGTTCAAATCCCAATGGTGCCAAGTGGCTGGTGTTGTGAAATGGCCAAGTAAACTTGAACTCGTGTTCTCAGTGTTCTGCACTGGCCTGTTCGTCAAGTAAGGACAGTCTCTTCTGCCCAGTCTTCTTTGAAGACTCATGAGGACAAATGAGCATAGTGTGGCACTGCTATGGAAACAGGAGCTGTACAGTTCAAGATGAATTTTTTTCTTTTCTGTTTTTGGGTACTGGGGATAGAACCCAGCATCTTACACATGTTAGGTGAGCCCTCGACACTGAGCTACATCCCCAGGCATTTTTTTTTTTTTAGTTTTGATACAGAGTCTTGCTAAGTTGCCCAGGCTGGCCTCAAATGTGTAATCCTCCTGTCCCCGCCTCTCAAGGAGCTGGGGTAACAGGTGTGCCAGCATGCCCAGTGACAGATTATTATTTACGTCCAATTCTTTCACATTTCACATTTCTCACTCCAGGAAACATGTCTGTTCTGTTCAACCTCTGTTCACATTACTGTGTTCAGGGCTCCATGCAGCTTCCTGAACAGAGTGTTGGTAGCACACATGTTTTCTTTACATGTATCCCTATATTTTTGAGGAATTCATCCATTCACCATCACCTGGCACCATGTGAAAACCTTTCACTCCCTTGCTGTCTTTCAAAGACACTCTTGAACTTCATCACTCTGTAAGGAGACAAGACTGGTACGTTCACCTTCACTTATGCACAAGAGCAGGGAGACCTGTAACAGGTTACTGGATGACTGGAGGTGTCGTAGCCAATGAACTGGGTCCAGTGCTCTGCTTTTCTGTGCATTCCAGCTGGGGAATCCTGAAGGGATGTGGAATAGACCAGTGTTCTTCTGATGGGTCATATGGTGTGGGGGCTCTGGATCCATGTCTGATGTGTTAATTCTCTTTGCCCATACTCATCTACTTGCCCTGTGCTGGTCAGGTTTCCATCACTGTAACAAATACTTGAGGTAATCAATGCATAAAGTGGAAGGTTTACTTTGTCTCACAGTTTTGAAGGTTCTAGCCCATGGTTGGCTGGCCCCATTACTTTTGGGCCTCTGGTGAGGCAGCACATCATGGTGCAATGTATGGTAAAATTGTTTACCTCTCAGCCAGGATGCAGAACAGAGGGAAAGAGGAAGGGCTGGGGTCCCAATAACCCCTTGAGAGACATACTCCCAATGACTAGAAGACTAGAAGATCTCTCACCAGGCCCTGTTTTTTAAAGTTCTTCTATCTCCTTATAGCACCCCAGGCTGTGGACCAAACCTATAACCATGGGCTTTTAGGGAACACTTATCTGAACCATAGAACTTGCTGTCATCTTGGACGAGATACTTGGTCTCTCAGACCTTAGAAAACATGTCTATAAAATGAAGATGGAATATCTCTTAGGCAAAGTATCTGGCTCATAATACCTACTCAACATTTTCTGACATTCCTTGTATTTTCTTAAAGCATCCAACAGTCTCTAAAAAAACATGTGAGCATATTCATATCATAGTTCCACTCCCACCCCATAAAGGTCTTTCAAGGTGAGGCAAAGTGAATGTTTATCCAATGAATACACATTGAATGCCTGTAATACATCCAGGGGTCCATGGGTGAAAAGACATTGTTCTTGCCTTCAAGGAGCTTCAAGTGTGGTGGAGGAAGCACCTACAGAGGAGACAACCACTGTTAGTGACTGTTCTCAAAATGGATGGAGTTGGAGAATATCATGATAAGTGAAGTAAGCCAATCCCAAAAAATCAAATGAGGAATGTTTTCTCTGATATGAGGATGCTGATCAATAAGGGGGATGGGGTGGAGCATGGGAGGAATGGAGGAACTTTAGATAGGGCAAAGGGGAGGGAGAGGAAGGAAGGGGGTATGGAAGTAGGAAAGGCAGTGGAATGAGATGGACATCATTACCCTAAGTACATGTACGAAGACACGAATGGTGTGATTCTACTTTATGTACAACCAGAGACATGAAAAATTGTGCTCCATATGCGTACTATGAATTGAAATGCACCCTTTTGTCATATATAACAAATTGGATTTTAAAAAAATACTCTGGGAGCCCAGCAGGAGGAGCTTCTAGACCAGCAAGGAAAGTGAGGCTGGGCTTCACAGAGGGTGGACCACAGAGTAAGAGCCAAGGTGTGATACAGGTGAGAGCATTCAAGAGGGGAGATGACATGTAGAAAGGCACAAAATCATCAAAGAACAAGACATATTTGAAAAACCATAAGAATTTCCATATGGCCAAGGAATAAAATGAGGAGAGCAGCATTGGCAAATCAGGGGAAAGGTGGTCAGAGTTGGATTAGAAGTGGTTTTCTACAGCATGTGAAGGAAATTGAATTATAACCTTCAGCCTATAGGGACACCTGGAAATTTCAAGCATGGAAATAATATGATTATATTTCAGAATGGTCACTCTGGGAATGAAACTGAGAAGGAATAAAGCTGTGCAGGGATATCAGTTAAACATTTTCTCAAAAACTCTAAATGAGAGAAGGTAACAGGCTGTCGACTACAGCATGAACCATTTGACCTAGGAAAAAAATGCAGGGCTATGACAGATTTTCAGAAAGAACTCAGAGAAGTGAGTATATATATGGGAAGGGAACACAGGAAGAAATGAAGGATAAGCCCTGGTTACTGAGCTGGGTGCCTCTGGGAGCTATGGGTACCATCACTAGCCTAGAAGACATTAGGGAGTAGATCTGGTCAGAAAAGTGAGGGGTTTGGTATTGTTAGGCTTGGAGGATATAGGTGATTGTGTGACTTTCAGGAGACAGACCAGGCCTCCAAGTAGAGAAGTGGAAGTTATTGGCATAAAGGTGATAGTTGAAGCAATCCTAAGGTTGGATCATCCAGGGAGAGCAATGGACTAACAGAGGAAGACCCAGGATATGGAGTACTGGTATTTCAGAAGAGAATGGAGGAAGAGAAACCCCTAAGCAAGATTAAGAAATGTAGAAACCTGATTTCTGACTCTTGGATTAACTCCCTTGGTTACATATAGTGGATTCCTAAAGAAGAGAAGATGTGGAGAAGACGCCCTGTGGAACTGCACCGTCTTTGCCTTGAGCTGGAGCTTATACCTGGTGACCTGGCCTGGCCAGTGCTGAGTCCAAAAGGCCCATGATTGACTTCGGATGTTGATAGGGCAGCTTCCTCTCAGCCTCTTTCCTCATGCTTCCTCCTGGTCTTGACCCTTGGGGTCTTACCTCCACAGTTGCCAAAGGAGGAGATGAATAAACACTTTTAAATAAAGGGAAGATCAAGGGCTAGAGCAGAGCTGATCTAGCCACCTCCTTCTTTATCCTAAATCTCATATCCAGTAGGCTTCTATCTGGGCAAGGAGAGAAGGAAAGGAATAAAAGGGGTTTTAAAATAAAACATTTATTCTATTGATCTTTTGGGGGAAATTTGATACATCTCACTGTATTACAACTGAGCCTATTGATCTTACAGCTTCATCACCATTAAGTAATTGACTTTCTGGATGCTGTTGAGTAATCAGCACTTTCTGTAGAGGTCCGCAAGATGGGACTTTAAGATGTGTGCAGGTCCCTTTCATATATTTGCAAATGCTTCATTCATTACATTAACACTTTCATCATTCACAAAGTTTATCTTCTTAGGATTAGTAGTGACTAGTTTGGCTTTGCTTTTAGCCTTAAAGGTTTTTTTTTTTTTCTAATTTTTTTTTGGGATACTATATGGAATATATTTCTGGGTTTCTGGCCTCTTCATTTGTTGTTGACCACTGTCTTAGACACTCCTGTGCAGTTGCTCAAGCTCCAGGTGATGCCTAAAAGGGATTTTGGTGGCTAGGAAGAGGGTATGGTGAGATTTAATCCATAAACTGTTTTCATGTATTTCTCCACTTTTCTCCACAAATTAAATAACTTTCTCTGGAGTCATAAAAGGTAGGAAATAAGAATTTTCTTAGGGCTCCATCAGTCATAGTTCACCTTCTGGCATTTTTAAAAATTGCATTTTGAAAAATATAGCATGATTCCTAAACATAAACCAAATTTCACCTGACACTCAACACTTCCCCCAGAACATCACTATGGTAAAAGAGCTAGCAAGGTTAGGCTTGGTGATAGCTTGCCCATTGTTCCCCAACATGGTACCCTCCTAGGGATCCTGAAGGGCCATGATGGCTCTGTGGTCAGCTCCTCAGGACTCCTTACTTTCAAAACAAATCCTCCACCCTAACAAGAATGCTCAGTGACCTTGACCAAAGACTTCAGAGGGCTCAAGCACTCTAGCTTTTGGTAGTGTCCATCTCCACTGCCTTGGGACTCTGTTAGCAAAATCCTGGAGTGAAATTGGGAGTGGAAGGCGTTTGGCCTCCTGGTTGACCTCACTGTTCTCCCTGAGCCTCAGGGGCTTTGGGTCTTCCTCCCCTCTCTCTGTGTAACTTGCCTCCCAGGAAAGGCCAGTGACTTCTCCCTTCCAGTTGCCTCTTCCAATTTTGCTGGGAGATGAGGTGAAGGGCATGGCATCTAGTGGAGGGGCTGCTTTGGCTTCCTTTTTGAAGCCTGTGGTGGGGGCTGAGGTGTTTGGCCCTGACTCATCCAAATTTGCTTTCAATTGTAAGGGTTTCTGGACCTTTTTTTGTATCCTGAATATTAAGGTAACAGGAAAAGAGTCACCCCAGTATGTACAATATTTTAAGTCAGACTGTTCTAAAACACTTCTTCACATTTGATTAAAAAAAAAAATCTTCAAATTATCCCAGCATCTCGGGAGCCTGAGGCAGGAGGATTGCAAGTTCAAAGCCAGTCTTAGAAACTTAGTGAGGCCCTGTCTCAAAATAAAATATAAAAAGGCCTAGAGGATGTGGCTCCATGGTTAAGCACCCCTGAGTACATTCCCTGGTGCCCCCCTCCAATTAAAAAAATTAAAAATCCTCAGCCATTTTTATATTATGTGGAAAGATGAAGCAGATTGTTTTTGGACTTGGCCATGGAGGTGGCAGGTTGGACTGTAGGATGAAATTGTTCCCATGGTGACACACACTAGCTGTGAGGCAGAGCCCTGGGAAGGGGACTTCGAATAGTCCCAGCTCTTGAGGTCCCAGTGTGACCATTTCAGGCAGGATATGGAGAAGGGTCAGGGCCCAGTGGGCTCAAGTGGAACCGAAAGTCTGAGCTCTATAAGCTTAATTTTCACAACAGCTTCTGAGTTCATTTCCTGTCCGTGCTTCACTGATGTTTAGGATTTTTCCCGCCTCATGTCAGTTTCATCTCAGAATGCTAAAGAGAATCTGAAGCAAGGGAAGGTTTTGTTTTTAACATTTTAATTTTAATTATTTATTTATTTTTATTTTTGTTTTTGTGGTACAAGGAATTTTACCCAAAGTGCTCTACCACTAAGCTACATCCCCCCTGTCCAGTTTTTTTTTTTTTTAATGTTGAGACAGGGTCTTGCTAAATTGCCAAAGCTGGCCTCAAGCTTGATTCTCCTGCCTCAGCCTCCTGAGTTGCTGGGATTACAGGCCTCTAGCACCATGGCTGGCAATAGGAACATTTTAAAATAGAACCATAGGCACATCCAATATTCTAGTTACGCACAAGACAGTGTCTCTCTATAGAGATTTTCTGTGTTTTCTGTCAGCAATATTTGAAACAACATCAAGACACATCATCTATACTGTATGAACATACTCGTTGGGACAGTGGTACAGACTATTTGACATTAGCACTGTTGGGGAAGATGTAGAACTTGAGCTGTGGTCCCTGTGGGGTGCAACTCTGTCCCTTTACCCTGCTGTTTCAGTTCAGGAATCTGGGAGCCAGAACAGGAATGGAATATCTGAGGGCTAAGAGGAACAATTCTATTCTTGGATGGAGAAACTGAGGCCCAAAGAGAAGTGTCTTGTCTATAGCCATGTGGTTAAGATATTTAGATTTAATTCAGAGAAGTGCACCCTGACTCTGCATGTCTATATTCAACGGTCAGTTACAAAATGGAGATCATTTGCCTGGTACAGTGGTGCACAACTGCAATCCCAGTGGCTTAGAAGGTTGAGGCAGGAGGAGTTCAAGGCCAGCCTCAGCAACTTAGTGAGGCCCTAAGGAACTTATTGAAACCCTGTCTCAAAATTTAAAAATTAATTGAATTATTTAAAAGTGCTGAGGATGTTGCTCAGTGGTTAAGCACCCTGGGTTCATTCTCTGATTGGAACTCCCCCACCCCTCCGCAAAGGAGATAATCTATCCCTTCATTCAGATTCCCAACAATTGTCTTGAGAAATTTTTTTCTGTTTTGCACTAGTTGTTTTTGATGGATGTCATTATCTCTCTTGTGTGATAATATTTTACCATTTACAAAACACTTTCACATGCATGGTCTCTCTTAATCCTCTCCACATTCCTGCTTGGTGGTGTATCAGGAATGCATTTGGTTGCAATTAGCAGCACACCACAATGGCTCAAACACAGAGGGAGGTATTTTCTCACATAATGTTGGTGGTGGTTCATCAACTCAATGAAGCCATGTCAGGGCTTACATCACTGATTATTTGACTTCTACCTGATGTTTGAAAGATGGCTGCTCTTGTGCCAGGCATCACATTCCTTTTTGGGGGGGTGTGGTGGGAGTGCGGGTGAAGGTACTGAGGACTGAACCCAGGGCACTTGACCACTGAGCCACATCCCCAGCCCTATTCTGTATTTTATTTAGAGACAGCATCTCTCTGAGTTGCTTATTGCCTCACTTTTGCTGAGGCTGGCTTTGAACTTGCGGTCCACCTGTCTCAGACCCCCCCACCCCCACCCCCACCCCCTGGGATTATAGGTGTGTGCCACTGTACTCGCCTTCATATTTGTTTGTAACTCAGGAATAAAAGGGAAACAAGGCAGGAATTGCTTTCTAGAGCCCTGAGTAAAATTCTGCTCTTGTCTCCTTGGCCAGAAGTCTACCACGTGACCACCTCTGGCAACAGGAAACCTAAGGGAGTGTTTCTCGTGGAGCTAGAACATCTTGGAGCTTGAGAAACTGACTTTCACCAACAAGGCAACCAACTGTGTATGCCCCAGGTGGGCCACGGCTGCTGCTCCCCTCTCCCTGCCTGGTAAGCAGCAATGTTGGGCTTTGCCACATTCTCATTTTCCTCCCGTTCACCAATCTTTCAGTTAAATAACCTTCTTTCCTCCCAGAATTACAAAGGCATAGAATGCTTGTTCTAGACCCTTGGAATATTTGGGAGGGAATGGAAGCAAAATCCCAAATAATCTCCTACCTAGAGATAATAGGCAAATGATAACATTTTGGAATAGTTCCTTCCAGAAAGATTTCCCACAGGTATGTTAGTGATGTTTTATTATATGCCTAGTATTTTATCATGGCTGTGTGTATGTGTGTGTGTGTGTGTGTGTGTGTGTGTGTGTGTGTGTGGTCCTAGGGATGGAATCCAGGGCCTTGCACATACTAGGCCCCTGTGCTATGGTTTTTTACTCAATGCCATATTAGGTTTTCCCATGTCATTAAGTTCTTTCATAGTCAAAATTATATGTTTATTTTCATTATTTTTTGAAGATATATGTTTCTTGTAAAATATTCACACTTAGCACATCTCCCATCTGAAGCCACTATAAACAGCCAGTCAGAAGGGTGACTGCTGGTAGCAGGCCTGCCCTGGCCCCCAGGGCCCAGCCCCCAGTTCCTTGTTCTGCATGTCAAAGTGGACAGCTCACAGGGTCGTGACACAGGTTTGCGGTTATCTGCTGCAGACATATGTGCCTCTTTGGGAACATCTTGACCTGTTCAGAGCCTCCTCATAGGGGACGATTATGGTAACCCAAGAACGCAGTTATTACACTTCCCTCCTTGCTTTTGAGTCATTTCCCCAGCTGTTTCAAAAGATATATAAAGGGAACAAATTTGGCAATTAAGAAAAAAAAAAAAGCGCACGCTTCCTCCTGGATGAAGAACCTTGGTGTCCTGTGTATTTCTTAACCTCGCTGTCCCTCACCGGGACTCAGCTCCCATAGCCAGACGCGGCAAGTGGAGGTCCTCACCGAGACCCAGAACGCAGGGGTAAGTGGAGGAGGCTCACCTTCTAAGGGAGAAGGGGGAGGATTGGTTTAAAGATAATTTAAAGAGACAGGGTATGTACCATGGGTAACTCAACAGCGAAGCTTCGTCTGGCCAATGAAGTTAAAGAATTGTTAAGCAAACAAGGAACAGGAATTAAGACTAAGACAGCAACCAAATTTGTTGAAAATATAGCCCAGGCTTGTCCTTGGTTTCTGACAGGAGGTTTTCTCAATAACAATGATTGGGATTTGGTGAGACAGGATCTGACATCTAGTGATTGGCAACAGTTATTCAGGGCTGTGTCGTCCGGAGGGGATTTTTTACTGTGGAAAAGTGAAAATCAAGAGAGGTGTCGCGAGCTAGCCCGAGTCAATCAGGACTCCGGCTTCCTGCGGCATAACATAGAAATGTTAACAGGCTTGGGACAATATGCTGTCATAAATCAGCAAATTAATTATGATCCTGGGGGTCTATGCTCAGATAGCCACAGCAGCCGTTCAGGCCTGGAAGGCTCTACCTGTTTCAAATGCTGAAACAAAAATTTCAAAATTGCTCAAGGACCCTCTGAGCCGTATTCCGACTTCATTGCCCGACTCATGCAGATAGCAGGAAAGATATTCCCTAATTTGGAACAAGCCATGCTGGTCATTAAACAATTGGCTCTTGAAAATGCAAATTTCTATTGCCAAAATGCCATTAAATCTTCCAGAGCATAGAGTATTGATGATATGATTCGAGCTTGTAAGGATATTGATGGAGCTCACATTACTTGACAGGTCTTGGCAGCGGCCCTCAAAACGGGATTGTCAGGGTTTAATGGTAAAGGGACCCGACCCAAAGGCTGCTTCCGATGCGGGAAAGAGGGACACATTAGACAAGATTGTCCCAAAGGTGGCGAGGGGAAACGTAGGGGAACGCCTGGCCCCTGTCCCCGATGTGGCAAGGGGAATCATTGGAGCAGCGAATGCCATTGTTCCAAGTTTGATGCTCAGGGACGCCCATTGCAGCCGGGAAATGGAAACAGGGGCCCACCCCAGGCCCCGGAAGCCAAGGTGTAGGGGGCAATCCAGGGACGAAATGGTGCCCTGGGGAGTGGGTGACTTCGTCACCTCTCATGGACCAACCCCTTTCTATCTGGGAGCTCCCCAGGGGAACGCCAGGAAGTGCAGGGTTGGACCTTAATTCCGCCTCCTGAGCAGTACTGACTCCACAGATGGGTCCCCAGACCCTGCCTACTGGAGCCTTTGGCCCTTTGCCAGAGGGAACTGTGGGACTGATACTGGGAAGGGGCAGCACTCTACAAAAAGGACTCAGAATTATTACAAGTGTGGTTGATGGTGATTACCAAGGGGAGTTAAAAATTGTTGCCGAAGCTACCCAAGGGATGGTTATCATTCCTCCCAGAGAACGCATAGCACAATTATTGCTGCTGCCAGTGGCGCCCCTACCCAGCCGCGCCCTACAGGCAGCCCGGGGTAATGACAGTTTTGCTTCTAACGGCACTCCCCAAACCTTTTGGGTAGCACACTTGAACTCCCGACCACAGTTAACCATTAAAATACAGGATAAAATCTTCAAGGGGATATTATATTCAGGTGCTGATGTCTCTATTATCTCTAAGAGACAATGGGCATCTGCTTGGCCTCTCCAAGATCCCTCAGCTGTATTACAGGGGATCGGGCAGACGAGACCAGAAAAAAAGTGCCTCCTTTCTAAAATGGAGAGATGAGGAAGGACACAGTGGTTATTTTCAGCCTTACGTAGTGGCTGGACTCCCCACAAACCTTTGGGGAAGGGACCTACTTCAACAAATGGGAGCTATCCTCACCACTCAGACTCTAAAAGGGAGTAATAAATTTGTTAATGATATGATGTTAGATATGGGATGGCTTCCCAGAAAAGGACTGGGGAAAAGACATGAGGGAAGGGCAACGCTTGTGGATCCTACAGAGAAAATCACCCGAAGTGGTGGGGACAGGAGGGGGCTAGGAAATTTTTCCTAGGGGCCACTGAAGTGCGGCCACGTCCTCTATCTATTACTTGGTTATCAGATGACCCTGTGTGGATAGAACAGTGGCCCCTAACTAAAAACAAATAGCAGGCTGCTACCCTTCTGGTTCAGGATCAGCTTAGGATGGGACATGTGGTGCCTTCCACTTCCCCCGGAACACTCCTATTTTTGTCATAAGAAAGGGGTCTGGAAAATGGAGGCTCCTCCAGGACCTGCGGGCTATTAATAGTACCATGCAGCCCATGGGACCTTTACAGCCAGGACTACCCTTCCCCACAATATGTCTTCTCCTTCCTCTACAAAGGTAGAGGAAGGAGAAGACATATTGATTCAAGTAAATGAGGAGGTCTCTCAAATTAGTCAGAAAGAGGAAAAGATTCAAGTAAAAGAGAAGGTCTTTCGAGCTAATCAGACAGAGAAAGAAAGTTTAGAGCAGAAAAAGCCATCAGGGGGAAAGTTACAAAAGGAGACTGCTACTAAAACCTTTCTATCACCAGAGGGCTTAAGTGTCCAACCAACAGCACCACCTCTACAGGAGACTGCTACTAACACCTTTCTATCACCAGAGGGAGTAAGTGTCCAACTGACAAGGCCACGTCCATATGCTGAGAGGCCCCCAACCCCCGCAGTGGATAGTTCAGATCCTGAGACAGGATCTCAAGTATTAACATGCCCTGTATTTGAGGTAGGAGGGCAGCGAATTTACCATACTTTAAATTTCAAAACAGTGAAGCAGCTAAAAGAGGCTGTAATAACCTATGGTCCTCAAGCACCCTTCACTGTAAGCTTGGTCGAATCCATTACCAACTTGAACATGACGCCAGCAGATTGGGCTAATATGTGTAAAGCTGTGCTAAATGGAGGACAATACCTGTTATGGAAGGTTGCCAATGAGGAATTTTGCAAGGAGACGGCTAGGCGAAATGCAGCAGCTGGTTATCCTCAGAGAAATCTAGATATGTTGTTAGGAAAGGGACCTTATGAGGATCAGCAGCAACAAATTGCATATGATCCTGGTGTATATTTACAAATTGCTGTAGATGCAGTTAAGGCATGGAAGACTTTACAAGGACATGGAGGTTTACAAGGTCAATTATCTAAGATAATACAAGGAACTAATGAATCTTATGCTGAATTTGTAGATAGGCTTATTCAAACAGCCACCAGAGTTTTTGGGAATACAGAACAAGCAATGCCATTAATAAAACAACTGGCTTATGACCAAGCGAATTGTTGGTGCAGAGATATCATTAGACCATGGAAACATGAAGATTTAAACACATATATTAAATTATGTAGAGACATTAATGAACAAGAGCATGTCATGGCAGCTGCAGTAAAACAGGCTTTAGATGCCAGAGACATTAATGAACAAGGGAAAATTGTGGCAGCTGCAGTAAAACAGGCTTTAGATGCCACAGACATTAATGAACAAGGGCAAATTGTGGCAGCTGCAGTAAAACAGGCTTTAGATTCCAGGCCAAGAACATGCTACAACTGTGAACAAACAGGACATTTTAAAAGGAATTGCCCCATAGGAGGAGGGTTTAACAAAACTAGGTATCAAAGAAGTAGAATACCGGGTATTTGCCCACGATGCCGTAGAGGGAGACATTGGGCTAATGAATGCCGTTCTCAAACCACCATAGAGGGTACTCCATTATCAAAAAACGAACAAGGACCAAGTGTTTATCCACGATATCGTGGAGAAAGGCATTGGGCTCCATTGCCAAAAAATGGACAGGGGGGCCCAATGCTCCGGGGCCCAAAACCACAAATATACGGAGCACTGGAGGAACCCAGCAACCCCATCAGGGTAGTGCCCAGGACACATTGTCCATCAGATCCCTCATCAGACAAACCAGAGGGAGCGCAGGGTTGGACATCTGCGCCTCTGCCAGATCAGTACTAACTCCAGAGATGGGAGTTCAAATCATTCCCACAGGGGTGAAAGGACCTCTTCCCAAAGGAACAGTAGGCTTATTATTGGGACGCAGCTCTTCTACTCTAAAAGGACTTATGATAAGTCCTGGGGTAATTGATCCTGATTATGAATGTGAAATAAAAATTATAGCCAGTTCTCCAAATGGTATATCAGTAATTTCACCAGGAGATAGAATAGCACAGTTACTAATAATACCAAGCCTACATGATAAATTTTCCAGTCGTGCTATAGAAAGAGGTTCCAAGGGATTAGGCTCCACAGGTGTAGATTGGGCTATGCTGTCTTTAAATTTAGATTCTCGCCCCATGCTAAAACTAAATATTCAAGGACATGAATTTAATGGGCTACTGGATACAGGTGCAGACCTTAGCATCATCTCTCATCAAGAATGGCCAAAACATTGGCCATTACAACAAGCCACTCAAACGCTTCGAGGCCTAGGAGTGGCGACTAATCCCCATAGAAGTGCAATGGTATTAGATTGGAAGGATCCTGAAGGATGTGAAGGAACTATACAGCCATATGTATTGGATCATCTTCCTATAAATTTATGGGGACGAGATGTCCTAGATCAATTAGGTTTGACATTAACAAATAACATCAACCAAAATGCACCCACTATTATGACTAGACAAGGTTTTAGGAAAGGAAAAAGATTAGGAAAACAAGAACAAGGTATAGCAGCACCAATACAAATAGATCAAGGAACAGACAGACATGGGTTGGATTTTCAGAAAGGGCCACTGAGACAATCAAAATTACTTGGAAATCAGAAAGACCAGTATGGGTTCCTCAGTGGCCCCTGACTAAAGAAAAGATACTAGTAGCCCATGATCTGGTCAAACAACAATTAGCAGAAGGACATATACAACCTTCTGTATCTCCCCATAATACTCCCATTTTTGTCATCAAAAAGAAATCTGGTAAATGGAGATTATTGCAAGATTTAAGAGCCATTAATAATGAGATGGTTATTATGGGACCTGCTCAATCGGGGATTCCTCAATTGTCTGCTTTGCCAAAAACTTGGTATGTTTTAGTTATAGATATTAAAGATTGTTTTTTTTCAATTCCAATTCATCCTGAGGATAGTCCACGTTTTGCATTTACTATCCCTGCACTGAATCATGAAGGTCCTGATCAGAGATATGAATGGAAAGTACTCCCTCAAGGGATGGCTAACAGCCCAACTATGTGTCAAATTTATGTTAACAAAGCAATCCAGCCACTTAGAAATCAAAATCCTGAACTACAAATATTTCACTATATGGATGATGTATTATTAGCACACAAAGCTAAAAACACATTGCTAGACTGTTATGCCACACTTACAAACTTATTAAAAAATTATAATCTAGAGATAGCAATAGATAAAGTACAATTAAATTTTCCAATTAATTATTTAGGAGTTCTATTATCCTCAACCATGGTCCGTCCACCAAAAATTCAAATACGAGTAGATCAACTCAAATCACTTAATGACTTTCAAAAGTTATTAGGAGACATAAATTGGATAAGGCCTTATCTAGGTATACCAACAGGAGAGTTGGGACCTTTATTTGATATCCTAAAAGGTCCATCAGATCCAAATTCACCCCGAATGTTAACGCCTGAAGCAAGAAAGGCATTAAAAATCATTGAAACATATATGGAAAATATGCATTTGGATAGAATTGATATAAGTTTGCCTTTATTATTTATTGTACTACCAACAAAAAATATTCCTACAGGAGTATTTTGGCAAGAAGGCCCATTATTATGGATACATTTATCTTATTCTCCTAACACTATTCTTACTAGGTATCCTGAGGCTATAGGACAATTAATACTCAAAGGAATAAAAGCAGCAAAGGGAGTGTTTGGAATTTCTCCCAATAAAATTATTACTCCATATACTATGAATCAAATTGATGAGTTAGCTAATGAGTTAAATATTTGGGCAATAATCATGTGCAAATCTAATGTTTCATTTGATAACCACTTACCATCTAATCCTTTATTGTCTTTTTGGTCATCGCATCCTGTAATTTTTCCAAAAATGACAAGAAAAACACCTATCGGGAATGCTCCAAATATATTCACTGATGGATCAAATAATGGTACAGCAGCAATAGTTACACCTGATCAAACTTTTACATTTTTAGTACCCAAACAATCAGCTCAAAAGGTAGAACTTAAGGCAGTATTACAGGCTTTTGTGATGTTTAAAAATTCTGTATTTAATTTATTTTCCGATAGTCAGTATATAGTTAATGCTATAGTATCCCTTGAAGATGCTGGTAGGATTTCCCCTTCCTCTACTATTTTCTCTTTGTTTTCCACTATACAAAGTCTAATCTGGAACAGAAAAGATCCATTTTTTATAGGACATATCAGGGCACATACAGGATTGCCTGGAGCCCTTAGATTGGGCAACGATTTAGCAGATAAAACTACACATGACATACATATTTTCTCTACACTAGAAGAAGCTATAAATTTTCATAAAAAGTTCCATGTCAATGCTAATACTTTACAAAAGCGTTTTAAAATAACTAAGGAAAAAGCTAGACAAATAATAAAACAATGTCAAAATTGTGTGACCTTTTTACCACAAGTTAATCTTGGAGTCAATCCTAAAGGATTGATACCTAACCATATTTGGCAGATGGATGTCACACACTTGCCAGAATTTGGAAAATTAAAATATTTGCATGTTACAGTTGATACTTCTTCTGGATTTTTGATGGGCTCCCTTCATGCGGGAGAAAAAACTAAAGATGTTATAACTCATTGCTTACAAAATTTTGCCACTGTGGGCGTTCCAAAACAGTTAAAAACAGATAATGCCCCTGGTTATACTTCTACCTCTTTTAAACAATTTTGCTCATCATTTGGCATTACTCATATAACAGGAATCCCATACAATCCACAGGGACAAGGCATAGTTGAAAGAGCTCATCAAACTATTAAAATGTACTTATTAAAGCAAAAAGAAGGAATTGGGAAGGGGTATATATTCCCCAAAGATAAACTTAAAATAACCCTTTTTACTCTAAACTTTTTAAATTTGGATTCATCAGGGCTTAGTGCTGCGGAAAGGCATATGTGTCCAAAAAATGTACATAAGCCCAAGGTACTTTGGAAGGATATTCTAACAGGACAATGGAAAGGTCCTGACCCAGTAATTGGAGTCGGGGGTCTGTTTGTGTGTTTCCACAGGGAGAACAGCAGCCGATTTGGATTCCAGAGAGATTAACTAAGGTCCTGACCCAGTGATTGCCTGGAGTCGGGGGTCTGTTTATATGTTTCCACAGGGAGAACAGCAGCTGATTTGGATTCCAGACAGATTAACTAAAGCGATTTCTACAGACCAAAAGAAGATGTGATATCCAGAATTCCAGTTTGGTTATTCTTACATCTGGGACAGAACCAGAATACTTTTTTCAATATCTATTTTATTATTGCCCTTTCCCATATTTTTTTTTGAGCTCATACAGACCTAGGTTAATGTTTTGCTGATCAGTTCTATTTTTTGACTATAGAGTTTTTAAACATTGCAATGGAGATTTCACCTGTAAAATGTTATAAGGCCTTTACTATTATGTTATGTGTCATATGTATTATGTGTGCACACTTGTGTTTTGTGTTTGAATGTACGTATGTCCATATGTCATATATGATGAGTGCTCATGAAAAAATGGATCCAAATAATTTTTTTTTTATTCACGTGATTTAAATGGTTTAATTTAAATTGGGTACACAGCTGTTGAAGATTGTTTTAAAATGTGAACAAAAAAGGAGGTTAACAGATCTGTTTGTTTACTTTCACCTTTCCTTTTCATTATATTTAATAATTCTCTTAAAGATAATGTAAATTGTTAAGAAAATTGTTTTCTTTTAATGCCTTCTGGAACGTTACATAATTTTTTCTTCAGCCATTATTGCCAAAATTCCTATCTTCATCCCAGTGCCGGTGAAGACAATGTAAATTGTTAAGAAAATTGTTTTCTTTTAGTGCTTTCTGGAATGTTACATAATTTTTTCTTTAGCCATTATTGCCAGAATTCCTATCTTCAGTGAAGACAATGTAAATTGTTAAGAAAATTGTTTTCTTTTAGTGCCTTCTGGAATGTTATATAATGTTATATAATTTTTCTTTAGCCATTATTGTCAGAATTCCTATCTTCATCCCAGTGCATGAAGACAAAGATAAAACCAATCTACAGCTTCTGCAATAGCCATCACTGAACTGCTTGCAGAACTTGCCTGGACTATGTATCACTTATATGCATTATGAACTCACTTGTATGCATTGTGAACTATCTGTTGGTGCAGCAACTTCTGGTAGTGTTGGGGTATACATGCTGATGGTGTCATTGGTGGTACAATTTTTCCAAAAGGAGCCGTCAGCTGGCTTGGTGTATCTTCCTCCCTTCTGTTTGTCATGATCGTTCAGCTAAAATTTGGGGGCCAACAGAGGTGAGGCAAAGAACCTCACCCCCCCGCTGGTACGAAGACCTCTACACAGGTGTGGCTGTATATGTCACATCTTATTATTTTGGACCTAAAAGATTGCTTCTTTTCTATTCCTCTGGCCCCCCAGGATCGCAAACATTTTGCCTTCTCTTTACCATCAACAAACTTTAGGGAACCCTACCAGCGGTTTGAATGGACCGTCTTACCTCAGGGAATGGCTAATAGTCCTACTATGTGCCAATACTTTGTAGCAAAAATTCTGCAGCCCTTTAGGCAGAAATTTCCACACTTTTATCTCGTCCATTATGTGGATGATATACTGTTGGCAGGCCCTGATAGGAAAGCACTTTTTCGATCTTATGAAGTCCTCCAGTCCCTGTTAAAGGGGGCTGGAATGATTATAGCCCCAGAGAAGGTGCAGATTCAGTATCCTTATAACTACCTAGGATATACTATTAACAAGGTAGGGATTACTCACCAGAGGCCTAAATTTCAGGTAAACCAGCTCAGAACTCTGCACCAATGGCAGACATTTCTGGAGGAAATCCAATGGCTGCGGCCTTCCCTCCATGTCCCTACTGGTGAACTTAAACCCTTGTATGACCACTTGAAAGGGAACCCTTCTCCCACCTCTCTACGTGAACCCACTCCAGAGGCCTTGAAAGCACTCAGATTAATAGAAACAGCCCTACAAGAGATGTAGGTGATGCAGGTGGACTACTCCCAGTCCTTGTTATTCATTGTTCTGCCGTCAAAACTCACCCCAAATGGAGTCTTTTGGAGACTGGTCTTATTTATTGGGTTCACTTACCTGCATCCCCCTCCCGGGTCTTGATACCTTTCCATGATCTGGTAATACAATTAGTTTGGAAAGCAAAATATCTAGGAGATGCCTTGTTTGGGAAAACCTTTGATGTTCTCATATTACCATATAATCAAGACATTCTTTCTAAATTAAGACAGGAACATAATCTCTGGTGTCTCTTCTTCTGTAGTTTCATGGGACAGGTTGACAATCACTACCCTAAAAGCAGGCTCCTTGAAAGTCTAAAAACATGTCCAATAATTTTCCCAAAGATCCTAAAACAGGACCCTATTCCAGGGGCACAAACTGTCTTCACTGAGGGGCCAAAAATGGGTTTGCTGTCATTTCAGATGGGACCCAAGTCATCCGCAAGAGAGTGGCTGATTGCTCATCCCAAAAGGCGGAGGTTGCAGCTTTGATATTGGCCTTACAGACCTGTAGCTCGGTGACCCTTAACGTTTTCACAGACAGTCTCTATATTGCCAGGCTTGCCTCCGCGATTGAGACGGCACCTTATATTGGAAAACAATCCACTATTATGGACCAACTACAGACAGTACAGCTTCTTATATGGGCCAGGGCAGACCCCCTCTTCATAGGTCACATTAGAAGTCATTCCGGGCTTCCAGGTCCTCTGGCGGCGGGCAACGCCATGGCAGACGCTGCCACACATGTCACTAACCTTGTATATACAATAACTGAGTATGATAAGGCCCTACAACTTCATAATAAATTCCACCTAAACGCACAATCCTTACGCTTCCGCTCAGGATGTTCCCGGGATCAAGCTTTAAAAATTGTCTCCCTATGCCCTACTTGTGCACCTTTTATCCATTCCCCTTCTCTGGGAGTCAACCCATGGGGCCTTCAGCCAAACGACATCTAGCAAACTGATGTAACTCATATTCCTAGTTTTGGAAAGTTGTCCTTTGTACATGTCAGTATAGACACGTTCTCTGGTTTTATCTCCGCTACTTTACATTCAGGAGAGAAGGCTAAGGATGTGATACAGCACTATGTAAAAACCTATTCCTTTATGGGAACCCCTTGATGTATAAAAACAGATAATGTCCCAGCTTATATTAGTCAAACCTTCCAAAAATTTTGCTCACAGTGGGATATTATACACAAAACAGGAATCCCATATAACTCCCAAGGACAGGCCATTGTTGAATGGGCCCATGAACATCTTAAAACCTATTTGCAAAAAACAAAAGAGGGGGAGATATACCAGAGTTGTCAGGGACCACATGCACTATTAAATATAACTCTATTCACTTTAATTTTTTTGCTCACTGACGCCAAAGGCCGTACAGCGGCGCAGCATCACTTCTCCTCTCCCACCACCCAAAAAGCACAGATTAGATGGAAGGATCTGGCTACAGGGAAGTGGCAACCCCCTGCTCCACTATTGGCTAGAGTGAGAGGAGCTGTATATGTCTTCCCTCCAGGAACGGAAAAACCCATTTGGGCCCCAGAACGTTGCACAAGACCGGTGGACGCAGACTTGGGAAGGAGCGAAGACCCTGGGACTTCAGGTTCGGCCATTTTCGCTTCTCCAAAGGAGTGACAGAATGAGTTTTGTGGGTTGGATCTTCCTTATAACAGTCCTGGTATGCAGGCCTGTGGATGCAGGAATGGGTCCCCCACCAGGTAATATCTACCAGCATCTTTTTGGGACCCCCTGCGAGTGCAGGGGAGGGATTTGGAATCAGGCCCCCAGTAGCTGGACTCAGATGGCCGATTGTGTTACTAAGGTAGCCTACCTCCGGGCTGAAGTTCATCAACAAATTGGGGAATTTCACCACCCTGAGTGGGTATGCATGAACAAACCAAAGATTAACACCCCTGGTCCCGAAAAAACCCTCAGTAACTGTTCCACAACTTGTACTTATACTTCAGCAGTTCATGTCTCCTGCTATGAGATGGCCTCAATTTGTGTACACAAGGGACAACAGTATTTTGAGGCCAGATTGACCCAGACCCGGTTGAGGGAGGGGGTGGAAGTAACTTATCACTTCACTCCATCTCTTTTTGGCCAAGGGGGAGTTTAATCTAAACTCCTGTTGGCTGGGTGCCAGGGTGAGGTTGGTAAGTCCTCCTGTTGGCCCACTGTAGCCCCTACAGGGATATCTGATGGGGGGGAGGGGGACCTACTGATTCTGTTAAACATCTTCAAATCATCAGGCTTTTGAAACCACAGGTCCCTGACCTCATTTACCACCCCTTGGTGCTGCCTAAGTGTCAGATCCCAGATCTGGATGTCAATACGTGGGATATCTTAAAAACCACCTTTTTCTTATTTAACAACTCTGATCCCACGCTTGCTAGTGACTGCTGGCTCTGCATGACAACAGGGGTGGTCATGCCCATGGCGGTTCCTATCAATGTCACCATATCTGATGATGAGACCTGCCAGCCAGTACTGCCTTTCAAGATCCAACCTATGGGCACTTTTACAGAATGTCTCCTGGGTATGATGCAAAACAACGCCTATGATGTTGATGTTGGAGTAACTTCCTTTGGAAACAGTTCAATCTCAACAGCCAAGAAATATTCCTCACCCACTCCAGCTCTCTGTCCTCCTAATGGCACTGTTTTTATGTGTGGTGGGAACTCTGCCTTCCCCCGACTCCCTGCCAAGTGGACAGGTGGCTGGGTTCTTGCCTTGCTCCTCCCTGACATAACCATTGTCCCTTGGGATGAGCCCCTGCCCATCCCCAGCCTAGACACTCTAGTGAGAAGACACAGGTGAGTGATACAGGCTCTACCATTACTCGCCACACTGGGGATAATGGCTGCTGTGGGCACAGGCACAGCTGGACTGGGTACAGCGATACATTCATATCGCCGTCTATCTCAGCAGCTTATAGATGATATGCAGACCCTATCTGGCACTATTAGGGACTTACAAGACCAAATTGACTCTTTGGCAGAAGTGGTCCTCCAAAATAGGCGAGGCCTAGACTTACTGACTGCCAATCAGGGGGGAATCTGTTTAGCCTTAGGAGAAAGGTGCTGCTTCTATGCCAATAAATCGGGCATAGTTCACACTAAAATCAAGGAGCTTTGAGAAGACCTAGAGAAAATGAGAAAAGAGTTATTTGAGAACCCTCTTTGGACTGGGATAAATGGGTTCCTGCCCTACCTTCTTCCCCTCCTGGGGCCCTTACTGGGTCTTCTTTTGATTGCAACCTTGGAACCTTGTGTTGCAAATAGGATAACTCAATTCATTAAGGACCAGATTAACATTTTAACCTCCAAGCCAATACAGGTTCACTACCAACGCTTGGAGATGGATGACTCCGCCCACGAGGTGTACTTACGACCCATCCGGAGATGAGATGTAACTGGACAGGAGCCAATACCCGAGCCCTCCTATGTATGCCTGCTTTTGCCCAGGTCCCTAATTACCCTGCCGACTTGGTGCCGTCATTCCAGACCCTTACGTTCAGAAAGCTCCCTGGTCATACCTATCCCGCTGGCAAAGATGATGACTGGGATCCGCAGTTTTGTCCTGCTGGCCATGACACCCTAACTGAAAAGTGTCCATTTACGTAGAACAAGAGCTGATGTTGTAGTACCCAGTGACGGGCAACTTTCACGCTTGCACTGCAACCTAAGAGAGGGGAATGGGGCCTCCCTAGAGAAGGGTAAGCAGTGCAGGGGTGGTGGACGACCTAAGACAGGGGCTACTTGATTCCCTTTGACATGCAAAAATCAAAAAAGGGGGACTTGCTGGTAGCAGGCCTGCCCTGGCCCCCGGGGCCCAGCCCCCAGTTCCTTGTTCTGCATGTCAAAGTGGCCAGCTCACAGGGTTGTGACACAGGTTTGCAGTTTCCCGTTTAGCCCCAGACATATGTGCCTCTTTGGGAACATCTTAACCTGTTCGGATCCTCCTGATAAGGAACGATGATGGTAACCCAAGGACGCAGTTATTACTCTTCCCTCCTCACTTTTGAGTCATTTCTCCAGCTGTTTCAAAAGATATATAAGGGGAACAAATTTGGCAATAAAAAAAAAAAAGCGCACGCTTCCTCCTGGATGAAGAACCTTGGTGTCCTGTGTATTTCTTAACCTCGCCGTGCCTCGCCGGGACTCGGCTCCCGTAGCCGAACGTGGCAGGTGACTAATTTTTAATTCGTCAGAATTCATTTAGCCATTCTCACATTATCGGACATTCAGGTTGTTTCCAATTTCTCATTATTGAAGATAACATTTTGATGAGTATCCTCATACGTAGATTCTATTCACATTTCTGATTATTTCCTTTGTGTAGATTCCTAGAAATGGAATTACTGGGTTAAAGGATACGAACATTTTAAAGTGCCTGATGCATATTGCCAAATTGCTTTCTGGAAAGATTGTACCATGTATCATTTGACCAGCATTTTATGAGCATGCTCAGCTTACTCCAACTTTACTAGAAATTCTAAATAAGTTTCAGCCCTTTTGCAAGAAAGCAATGTGGCTTTGCAGAAAGTATGGCAGTCAGAAGAGTGACTAATTTCGACCAGTAGTCCAAAGACCTGATTTTACATTCTGATTTTACCAGAACTTGTGTGTGACCTTGGGCAAAACACCTCATTTCTCAGTTTGGTTATACAAATTATTGTGTACTATAGTGATCACTGTTGGTTTCCTGCTCAGTAATTATTTCACCCTTACTAATTTCATTAGGACCCTGATTTAACCCTCCTTTGAAGCCTTAGAACTCTAGGGAATGCTGGTGCAGCCTCAAGGACTGGGTGTTGATTGATCTGAGTGAGGGTTCTGAAACTTTTTGGTCTCCAGACCCGTTTCCAAACTTAAAACTTATTGAGAAACTCAAAGCAATTTTGTTTATGTGGATTATATCATATTTTCTGCATTTGACTGTAAAACTGAGAACATTTTAAGCTATTTTTTGTCCTTTTTACATAATACATGACAGTAGAGTATATTATTATTAACATATATTACACATACATGGAGTATAACTTATTCTAATTAGGACCTCATTCTTGTGGTTGAACATGATGTGGAGTTACACTACTCATGAATTCATGTATGAACATAGGAAAGTTATGTCCAGTTTATTCCAGTGTCTTTTCTATTTCCATCCCCTGTCCCTTCCCTTCATTCCCCTTTGTCAAATCCAATGAACTTCTATTCTTCCCTCCCTCACCCTTTATTGTGTGTTAGCATCCACATATCAGAGAGAACATTTGGCCTTTGTTTTATTGAGATTGGCTTATTTCACTTAGCATGATAGTTTCCAGTTTCATCCATTTGTTGGTAAATGCCATAATTTCATCCTTATTTATGGCTAATAGTCCACTGTGTATGTATACCACAATTTCTTTATCCATTCATCTGTTAAAACTATTTAACAAAGATATAGTAAGCACAATAAGTATTAACCAGTGAATACATTTTTTATAAAAATAACTATTTTCCAAAACTAAAAGGAAAAAAATTCTTAGTAAGTTAGAATGGCATCATTTTACACTTTTCAAGTCTTTTTTAATATCTGACTTGTTATATTTTCACATCTGCTTCTTCATTGGGTGTACTGTACCCATCAGGTAGTATCTGTAAAACTCACTCTGAGGAAATGGTGGGGGTGCAGGGAGAGGCAATCTTTTTATGAAAACAATGTCAGCGACTCTAGAGGGCCCCAAACCAGACTTTGAAAGCTCTCATGGCCATCTTGCTGCCTTTGCTGGTAATTGCTTTAGGAAGGGACACACAGCCCACATTTTGCCCTGTGAAGCACTGGGAGAGGCTATTGGGGGCATTGGCAAAATTCTTGCTCCCAAAGAAAAATGTATGAAAGATCTTATTGTGTCCATATGTGACATCAGAAAATGCTATGGCTATCATCCCACTGGCCTGAGGATGCAGCTGGTAGATCACCAGGGCAAAGTCGGGGGACCAGCAGGTAGGCCAGGCTTTGGCCTCAAACTTGGGCTCCCTCATGCTGCGAGGTCAACCTCGAAGTTGGAGAAGACATTTGAATAGAATGCAGCATGAAGAAGTAGAGTGCCACAGTGCCGTGCCCTAAAATAAGGCATGGGGTGAGTTGAGGGGGCGTGGGGTCCTGCCAGGGGAGTCAAGACCCCTGCTGCTCCAGCTGGAAGCTGGTGGCCCCCTGTTGTGTGGTTGTGAATCTAGCCATTTTCAGCTGATCCCTAGGACTGTTCATTCCTACCCAGGCAGAGCATTAGGGGAAATGGTGACTATTCAGGATGCTGGGGTTGTGTGGGATACACTTTTGTGGCCTGTGTGTCTTATACAAAAGGAATTAGAGAAAAACACAAGCTTATGCCTCACTGAAAGCTAAGAGGGCAGGGATCTTATCTCCAGGAGACATTAGGGCCAAGAAAACCTTAGAGGCCAGGCCTCTCTCAAACACCTTCCTGCAGGCGTCTCTACATGACACTGCACAGGCTGTGACCAGCGCTGACTTGGAGGTGGTGGTTCCCTGCCTGAGAATATGATTTGGATTGCCTCTGGGCAGAGGTCTTAAAATAGTAAGGTAGAGTGGGAGATGGGTAGAGCACAAGACCTCAATCGGGCGACCCATGTTTCACGAGCTATAGAACCGACCAGAAGAAATACAATGGAAGCCTACTGAATTTTAAGGGACTATATTGCCTAAGAAACCCTAATCTTGGCCAAGAAGAGCCACGATTAATTTATTTTTTTTTAAGAGAGAGTGGGGGAGAGAGAGAGAGAGAGAGAGAGGATTTTTTTAATATTTATTTTTTAGTTCTCGGCGGACACAACATCTTTGTTTGTATGTGGTGCTGAGGATCGAACCCGGGCCGCACGCATGCCAGCAAGCACTACCGCCTGAGCCACATCCCCAGCCCCACGATTTATTTTTTAAATCCATAATCTTGTGGTTGCTAAAGATTTTCCACTAGCCCTCTTGAACATGGCCACTAAAAATTCATTTTTCTTCTTACCAAGTATCTTAGCATAGGATGTTGTAACAAATTACCATAGGCTGGATGGCTAACAACACACATTTATTTTGTACAGCTCTGATGACTGGGAAGGCCAAGATCTGGGTGTAGCAGCTTTGGTCCTGGGGGAAAGCCAGGACTCCCTGGTTTGCATATGGCTGTTCTTTCACTGTATCCTCAAGTGACAGAGCAGAGAGAGGGAGGGTGGACTTTCATGTCTCTTTACAAGGACACTAGTCCTATTCATGAGAGGTCTACCCTCATGACCTAATTCCTCCAGAAGGCCCACATCCCAATACCATCACCAACACACAGGGGTTAAGATCTCAACAAATAAATTGAAGGGGGCACACAAACATTCAGTCTATATCCACAAGGATCTATCTCCAGCAGACTTCTGGGAAAATGCAAATGTCTTCCAGTATAGAATAACATAATACGAACCACTTTCTACATAATTTTACATTCATCATCACATTTAATCCTCAAAATAACCCTGAATTGATAGTGTGATTTCTGTTTACAGATGAGGAAACTGAAACTTAGATGGTTTAAGAAACTTGCTGGTTATTCCTGACCTCACAACCTGGTTGCTTTTCTCCACCAACGGGTACAGCCAACTGTGGTCACTTTTGTTTGGGCTTGTCCATCTGGGTTGCAGCATACGGTGGGGGTTGGGGATGAAACAGGGCAGAAGTGAAGAACTCTGGTCCCACAGGGACTGGAAATGAATGGGCCCTCCAAGAAGCAAATTAAATCCAGCATATAGTGACAAAAAGCACTCATTCAGATTTGCTTAAACAAAAATGAAGCATAGCAAGTAGTCCATCGGTGGGACAGCTTTTGGGCAAGATGGCAAGAGGAATGGACCTGGCTGTTAAGAGGGGAGCCCAGTATTTCAGCCAGCTGTTTTGCTGCTGTGACTAAAAGATCTAACCAGAAAAATTTTAGGAGAAAAAGTTTATTTTAGGGATCATGATTTTAGAGATCTCAATCCATAGAAGGCTGCCTCTATTCCTCAGGGCTCAAGGTGAGGGAAAACATCATGGTGGAAGAGTATGGCAGAGGGAAGTGGCTTAATGGTGATCAGAAAGCAGAGAGAGAGAGAGAGAGAGAGAGAGAGAGAGAGAGAGAGAGAGAGATCTCTACTTGCTGAATTCAAATGTCACTCAAAGCCATGCCCCAATTCCCCCCTCCTCCAGCCATACCCTACCACTTCATTTACCACTCAGTTAATCCCTATGGAGGATTAATTCACTGATTGTGTTAAGCCTCTTACAACCCAATCACTTCTCCTCTGAGCCTTCCTGTATCATTTCACACATGAGTTTTTGGGGAACACCTCAAATCCAAACCATAACACTCATAGTCCTTTCTGGCCCATTTTACATGACATCAAATAGGTTGCTGCTTGTGCTGGCTATCCTTGGGAGACGGTGGTACCCACTGGCCTGAGCCCTGTGTCCTTAATGACTGTGGGGAACATGGTGCTGGCTTTGTTTCCATAGTGTGGCTCACTCCCAGACCCAGGTAAGATTCGTCTCCAAGACACCATCCTGGTTAACCCAGGCTCCTCTGATTTTTGTGGACTTCATAGCTTCTCGGTGCTTATATATGTAAAAGAAATTATAAACTAGCATACATAAACCCCAATGCAGAAAACAAACACATTCTTTCTGAAGTGATTCACCAAAAGTTTCTTTTCAGAACAGAAATACCCTGTGACATCTTACCTGAGGGTGGTTAGTTCTATATCCTGTTTCTCCCAACAGCTCCAAAAGATGGTTTCTCAGAATGGATAATGAAGGGACTGGGAGCTCTGCCAGGCTGACCCTTCATTTTGCAGGTGAGGCTGTGGAGGCTCAGAGAGGGGAAGTGACTTGTCTGAGTTTTCACAGCTAATTGGTGTCCCTGTAAGCAGCAGAAGCCAGGCAAGACGCATCACTCTCTTGGCTGTTAGCCATAAATGTCAGGAACCCCCAACATTCCCACTGTGGCAACTCATTCATTAACTGATTGAAATTTCTTTCTCAGTGCAAATCATATTGCTGATTCTATCAACATCTGGCAACACCAAATATTTACCTCCTGTGTACAATTTGGTAGCTCTTCTACTTAAAAACTTTCTAGAACTTTTGTAAGTTTTGAGAGAGAAACTTAAATTTTAATATTTTGAGATTTGCTAGATAAAGTCCAAGTTTACCAAAATTATACTTAATCGTTTTGTAGGCATAGATCATATCATATCCCCGTCTTTTTATTGATATTCATTTCTTTTCTTCTGATTCTCTTTCAAGTGGAAGTAGAGTCTCAAAGAATCAGAATTTGGAAGACAAGAAGGACCACTGGAACTTGATAGAACTCTTCTCTAGTACTGGTGAAGTTACCTTCCTCCTGAAATTTAAAAAAGAACAAACTGACATAGTGCCCCTGTAGTATAATTTTATGTTCCAAAATTATTTGGGTATGTTTTCATGGAGACAGCTAATACATAACATGTTAATCTGCAACCCTATTTGGGTTGTCTTTTTGCTAAGACTGACCACAGTTAGAAGACAAGGGCACTGTCTCCCTCCATAATATGGACACTGAGACACATAGTGAATGTTTACTCAACCAATGGACTAAGGGAATGGATGCAGCTCATTGAGTGAGGCTCATTCTTTATGGCAAAGAAAGAGCAAGGGATAAATAACATGCAAATTCCAGAAAGAGCAACAAGGACACCATTCTGGTAAAGAGTAGAAAAGACTAGTTTCCGGCTAGCATCTGCCAAAGTTGGTCAGGAAGGAAGACGGCAATGATGATCATTTCTCAGAAAATGTTTCTGTTCAGGCACGGATGCAATTGGCCTGGGAAACAAAGCCATGCCGAGGAGCAGAGGCCAGGTGTCTTACTGACCACCCTCCTTTTCCCTTACTTCAGCTTTTCCCCCCTCTCCCCACTCCTGCTAGTTAGCAGGGGACCCTGGAGTGTGGTTCAGAGTCCACCAGTCTTTGGAACTCAGGAAGGACTCGAATTGTCAAGATGGGAGGAAAAAGAGGCCACATCCAGAGGCTTTGATGGCTGTACTGCAAAACCTGACTGGTTATAAATTCTTGCTAATGAAGAAAATCAGGAGTAATGGAAAAGTAGAAACTTCAGAAATCACACATACAAAACCTTGAGACCACTTTTTAAAAGCCTTAGAAGATACTCTGAAGCACACATTTGCCAATGTGAAGTTTTCAACAGAATCAATAGGATGGAGGCTGTGTATGAGACTGTATTAATCAGCGTTCTGTCAATGTGACAAAAATACCCGAGTTAACTTAAAAGGAGGAACAATTTATTTTGACTCATGGTATCAGAGGTTTTAGCCCATGGTGGGCCCATTCACTCTGGGGCCCATAGTGAGGCAGAACATCATGGCAATGGGAGCATGTGGCAAGGAGGCTGCTCACCTCAGGGTGGCCAGGAAGCAGAGAAAGAGAGGTCACTCTTCAAGGGTTTGCCCCCCGAGTGGCCTATTGCCTCCAATTAGGCTTCACCTACTAATGTTTCATAGCCCCCAACTGCAGAGAACAGTGATCTAAATCATGGCCTGTCTGACTTTCATGGCTGCAGTTGTGCTGGGAGCTGCCTGAGGAAAGTGCAGGTCAAGATGTTCCAGTAGTTATGGTAACACCAGCTAGAAGAGGCTGCATGTATGGCTCTATCAGTTGAGGCCTTGAGTTCAGCACCTTCTCTCAGGGATAAAGAATTTTGAGCAAAACAAGGTGACCCTAATGTCTCTAGAGTCCTGTGTCCTTCAGATTGCTTGCTTTGCTGAAACTTACTAACAATGAAACTTTTAATGATAAAACCTGTATAATAAACTTGCTGAGCTAGCTCTGAGTTAGCCAAGCCTCACCAGGGCTTGGCCACCCACATGGCCCCAGCTTTTTCTCCCTATGTGTGTCTGTTTGTCTTTTCTTTATCCTCCATAGCCACGCATCCGGTATCTCCTTAACTAATGGCTGTGCATCTGAGAGATGAGAAGGTTGCAGCACCCACGTGCACCATCAGCTGGGGACCAAACTTTTAGGACAGGCTTTTGGGGGATATTTAAGTCATAATGAAGGCCAACAAAGAGGACCAATTAATTTAAAGTGAATAAAAGAGAGCTTTTATTGGTGTTGGGTTAGCATGGGCTGTTCTCAGTTTTGATTGTTCAGTGAGCTGTGTTGACTTCTGTATATATGATAATTTCTGAGAGATACTGTTATTCTAGTCATTTTAAAAACAGTCAGGCATAAAAACCCTGTAATAATCTGGATTAATCGTTAAGAAAGTCTTAAATACTGAACTAATTTATTGTGAACACACTTGACTGAAACCTTTGGCATTTGGGGTGGAATCATTTTATTAGTTGAGAGGGGAAATGCTGGACTCTTCCAGATTTTTTGTATTCATAAAATCATGATTAGTCCCGAATTCTTTTCTCCTGTTGACATGCAGAGGACTTGAGGAAATGAAGGGTAACATTTAGCCTGAGGCTGCAGAGAGGGGAAAGGAGGGAAATGGCAGGAGAGTTCCAGCATTCCCTTGAGTTCAAAAAGGAAGTTGAAGCTCATTATGAGGTAATTATGGAGACTAGCGGGGGCAGCGCCAGCACACTGCCTTATGGCTCACATGTGGGAACCAGATGTACTTCTTGTGAGATCTGAAAAGCAGTATTGTCCCTGCATAGTCAGAAGTGACCTCAAGTTGGTGTGTCCCTTCTGGGCCTCCGTTTTCTTATCTGCAAAATGAGGAAACTGGCAGAGATCATTTGTTCTCTACCAAGACTGTGCATTAGATCACCTGGGCCATTGCAAAATAGAACAACGCTCAGTCTGTACCTCACGTGAATGATTCAGAAATGACTGTGGATTCAGAATCCAGAAATGATTCAGGTAGTCTCCAGGCATATTTTGATATTTTGAAAGAGCCCCTGCTATGGTTTGGATCTTAAATGTCCCCCAGTGGCCCCTGTGTTGGAGGTTTGATTCCCCACATTGCCACTAACAGAAGGTGGTGGAACCTCTAAGAGGTGGGGCCTAGTGTGAGGTTCTCAGGTCATTGGGGGCGTGTCCTTGAAGTGGATTGTGGGACTCTGGTCCTTCCTTTCTCCCTTTAGTATCTGGTTATGATGTAAGTGACCTTGCTCTACTGTTCGTCCCCATCATCATGTCCTGCTTCCCCACTGGCACAGAAGCAATAGGGCCTGGCTATGGACAGAACCTCGTAAACTGAGAGCCAAAATAAACCTTTCCTTTGATGAGTTAATTATCTCAGGTGTTTGGCAGAGTGATGGAAAGCTGCTGATACAACCCCACAGGTGATTCGAATGTGCAGCCAAGACTGACACCCAGACTCAGATGACCTCTATGGTATCATATGAGAAGGTTCACATTGCAGTGCTTTGACTATTGGACACCTGAATGGTAGTTTATGCATTACGAATCTCCTTTCCAGTTTGTAAGAGACCACTGCAGGATACCTGAGGAATTGTGCTTACTTTATCATTGATGACAGTCAAGGGTGTCCCCCCTTATTTTTTTAAAGATTTGGGGGATCCTACTTTCAGTGGGGCTAGCTTGCCATCTTCAGTCTTTTTCATATGGCAGTATACACATGAATGTGCCTCTTGTGACTCTGGGAAGTAGTTTGGGCAAAATTCATAATCAGTTTTTTAAAGGTTGGGTAATTTGGTTAATCAGGTAACCAAGGAACTCTCAGAAATAATTCCCTAGCCCATTCAATCATTCATCTGCCCAAACTACTTACCAGATGTCTGCCTTTTACACAAGGCACTTAAAAATTTTTTTTGTAGTTGTAGATGGACAGCATGCCTTTATTTTATGTGTTTGTTTATATGTGGTGCTAAGGATCAAACCCAGTGCCTCACATATGCTAGGCAAGTGCTCTGCCACTGAGCTACAGCCCCAGCCCTCCAAGGCACTTTATATAAAACTGTTTTTGTAAAGACCAACTTTCTGAGCTCTCTTGAGCTGCTGTCAAATTTTACTGAGCAGCAACCACCAAGCTTCAGTGCTGGGGTAGCTTTTATCCTTCTCTGATACTATCAGTGTTTGCTTGTGAAGATAGCCAGGGTCCACCTCTGAACCCACATGGAGTGTCATAATAGGAGCAGCCAAAGTTATCACTTGAACTGTGATTGATATACATTGCCTAATTTAATCCTCCCAACCACTTGCAATCAGGCTGTTATTGCTATGAACTGAATGTTTGTGTGTACCCACCCTGCCCCCTGCATGTATTAAAATCCTGTTCTGCAATGTGATGAAGATAGGGTGATATCAGGTTGTGAGGTAGATTAATTCCTTTTATAAAAAAGAGAAGGGGACACAAGAATTCTCTGTGAACATAACGAGGAAGAGGGTCCTTGCCAAGAACCCGACCATGTTGGCATTCTGGTTCCAGATTTCTAGCCTCCAGAATTCTGAAAGAAACAAATTTCCATTGTTTAAGTCACTCTGCTACAGAATTTTGATGTGAGCCAGGCAAGGTGCCTATTATTTTTATAAGTGGGAAAAACCAACACTTAGACTTAAGTAACTTGTCCAAAGCCATCTAGTTAAAAGCAAGAGTTGGAATGCCAAGCAGGACTCTCTGGCTCCCGTTCCATACTTGAGTGATTTCCCACATCCAAGATTTTTTTCCCAGATCCTCTATGCTGCCTCCCATCCAAGCCTGCTTCCCTGTCAGGAGCAAGTTTGAGTCTCAGGTGTGCCAAGAAGCCTCCTCCAAGCGCACAGCCCAGCCTGTACTTCCCTCCAGTGCTACCCGCTGGACAGGGATCTCACTCAACTCTGAACCTCTCCTTAGGCACTCCTCAATCTCTATATCAGTGATTGACTTCTCATGTATTGTTTCCATTAATGTATTATAAACCCCTCCAGGGTTTGGACTTAGCTTTCTACTTCCTTTCAGCGTGCCCAGCTCAAAGCTAGACTCACACAGAGACCTCGTGTATGTTTTAGATTGATTGAATAAGTAAATAGATTGATAAATCTTCTAAGTTCCTGCTTTCAGAGAGAATCAAAACACCAAACACTCCATCACTCACTAAATTGTGGGTTTTTGTTTGTTTGTTTGTTTGTACCAAGGATTTAATCCAGGGGCTCTTAACCACTAAGCTACATTCCCAGCCCTTTTATTTATTTTTTTTTTTATTTTAGCAATTGCTTGCTAAATTGCTTAGAGCCTCACTAAGTTGCTGAAGCTGTCTTTAAACTTGCAATCCTCCTGCCTCAGCCTCCCAAACTGCTGGGGTTATGGATGTGGGCCACCACATCTGGCTTCAATTGATTAATTTGACATGTTTATTGAATACTTACTAAGTGGACAGATAAGCACTATGTAAATACTCTTTCTAAGAATTTTATCTTTTTCCAATTGTTTTTAAGTGCCTCCCAAATGTACTTTCCCACTGTATAAAATCAAAGACCTGTTTCCTGACACTGGTATCTATCAAAAATGAGGTCTTGGCAGGCTAGAGGTATAGTTCAGTGGTAGAGTGCTTGCCTAGTAAGCAGGAGACCCTCTGTTCTCTGGGCTTTGTGGCCAAGCATCACAAAAAGAAATACAAATAAACTGAAAAAATGAATTGAAGAGAAACATGTCGAAATGGAGACTCTGGGAAGTGAAGCAAATTTCACAATCAAATGGCCAATAAATATCGGGGCTGAGACAAAATATGAATCTCCTAACAAAGCTTAAACCTTTTCTTTTTATGTACAATTCAGTTTGAAGTGTTTCCACTCTGAGTGGGAATTAGCTGATCAGGGCTTTTAAGGTGTGGGTTTTGCTGGGATTGAGGTCTGACTTATTTTAGTGTCTCTGCAGGCCCTGTATGTTTTAGATTGATTGAATAAGTAAATAGATTGATAAATCTATTTATCAGAGGCACCTCACTCTGAGTTTCCACTCTCACCAAGGAAAGAACAAGAAAAAGGACTCTAATGGGATTTCATGTCACCCCTCGGCCCCCGCTGTGTTGGTGCTGAAGTTGGAACTCAGGGCTTTGTGCACATGGATAAGGGCTCTACCACTGAGCTGGACCTCCCACCCTGAAGCAGAACCTCTGTCTGTCCTGCTGTGGCTGTGAGTGCTTGTACCTGTATGAATGCTCATGGTGCAGCAAAATAGACATGATGTGAAGGAGTCAGAAGAACAAGGATCTGGTTCCAACTTTTGTTGGTAGTGAGATGTGATGTGGCTAAATCACTTAAATGTAATTTATCTCTGCAAAAATGATGGATTGGATTAGATTGATTGTAAGGTGATCCTAAGCACTATACCTTTAATTCAGGTAGCAAATTATTATTGCTATCATCTCTCATGCTCAATTTTCTTGAATAAGATAAAATATAAATTGCTTTCTATAGTGTAGGATATATGCAGAAAGACTAATGATGCTACTTATGTTAGTTAGCATCACTGGTCTGGACTTGTCCAAATGCCCAAAGGGGTTGTAATGAAAGCCACAGATTGGCGGTTCTTTGTGGGCCAGGCATTGTTCTAAGCATTTTCAATGTATTTACCTTTCTCTGCACATTCATACCACAACTCTATGGGCAGCTACTAATGACCTCATTGTGTTACAGATAGGGAAACTGCATCTCAGAGAAATGACGTGACTTGCCCAAGGTCAGGCCACTAGGAAGTGGTGAAGACAGGGTTTGGGCCAAGTGGTCTGTCTCTCTGGCTTGGCCTCCAGCCCATGTATGCATTGGCCCCTCCCTGGGTGCAGGGACTGTGCACTACTATTCTCTGTAGCATTTCCCTTCACCCAGAAAACAACCAAGATGGACTGAAATGAATAGAAAAAGATGCTGGCCGTGGGTGAACATTTTTGCTTGAGAAACTTCCAGAGTGTGAGGCCCAGGCAGCTAGCAACGTCCTGAAAGATCTAACAGCAGAGCAGGTGTTCTGGGAATGCTCAAGCTTGAGAGATTTAGGCTTGTTGACCCTGTAGGTTTTTTCCAGCCTAAGGATTCAATGTTCTGCCTGATTCCTAGAACTGTTATTTGGCTGAAAGAGAAATGCTTATGATAAGTCACAGCATGGGACCAAAGGTGATAGGAATTGAGCACGTTTGGGCTGATGTTTATCTTGTGGGTCAGCCAGCGGCAAGGGACCATGCAGTCTGTAGGGCTCTCCCCAGCAGCTTCCTGTCCAATCACTCAGAGCTACTGTAAGGGGAGGGGAGAAGCAGGCGGCGGAGGAAGGGCCCTCCCTCCAGGGTTCCCTGGAGAAAAGCCAAAAGGGTCTCAGAAGGCTTAGATGAGAGCTTTCAAGGCTTTGGCTGCCTGAACTAGAAAACTGGGTCGTCCACTTACTCAACACCCAGAACCCAGAGTTGCCTGAGCAGTAGGCATTCTTTGACTGATCCCACTCACTCAAAAACAAACAAAAAACTTTGTTGTTTTAATCTCTTAACAAATAAAAAAGGCCTCTATTTAATTCATTCAGATCATTCATTTTCCAACTACTTTTCTAGCTAATCCTATATATTCCCAGTATGTCCATCTATTCATTTATTCTTTCATTACAAGTTTTTAAGTGAGCACCTATTTTGTGTCAGTCAAGGGGGTAGAGGTTGAGATATAAGGATAATTACATTCATTCCCTGTCCTCAAAGCAACAGCAGGTCGGAAAATCTGTCGAGGGCACAGGTGATTATGGTACAATGTGAGAAATGGGTGCAGAGAATGCAGGGAGCCCAGACTGGAGGCCTTGAGAATAGAAGACTCCCATTGGGAATGACATTGGAGCTGCAATTGTGAAGGAAAGAATATTCTAGAAGGGACATTATGTTGGGGGATGATGATTTCTTTGTGATACTGTGAATAGTGCTAGGGAATAGATATTGAAAGCCTCCAAGGGTAACACTGTGAAGGAATTGCAAAAGCAGATTAGCTTCATATTATGGTTTGGATGTGAGGTGTCCCCAAAGCTCATGTGTGAGACAATGCTAGGTTTGGAGGAAAATGATTGGGTCATAGCCTTAACCTGATGGGATTAACTGAGTCGTGGCTGGAGGCAGGTGGGGTGTGATCCTCATGTGAGCTGCTTCCCTTGGCCAAACTCTTCCACCATGATGTTCAGCCTCACCTCGAGCCCTGAGGAATGAAGCCGGCCTTCTATGGATGGAGACCTCTGAAACCGTGAGTCCCAAAATAAACCTCCTCCTCCACAGGTGTGCTGGTCAGGTCATTTAGTCACAGTAGCTAGGACACTTTGTGAGGGAGTTTAGATCTCACTCTATAGATGTGGCCTGGTGGCAGCCTGAGGTGAACTGCATGGGGACAGTGGAGAAGTCTGGGAGAAGAGTTAAGCAATGATTGCCACCATCCCAAATGGCTCTGTTGTGGCCTGAAGAGGCACAGCAGGACACTTGGCTGCGCAGGCGTGAGGCGACAGTGGCGCTTAGAGGGGTACTATTAGAATTAAGTGGACTGATGATCACAGGATGCCTGACACAGTGTGGGTGCTTTCTCCATGGTGGCTCTTATTATCATGGAAGGAGGAGAAGGAGTCGTGGGTGTCTGCCTTCAGCAACCAAGCTGCTGGTGGTGTCATTATCAAGAAGAGAGCAATACAAGAGGAGGAGCCACTTTGGAAGGATGCAGGGCAGAATGGAGGTAACGAGTCGGGCACAGGACTGGCTCCTTACACTGAAAAAGGCCGAGATGAGGCCCATTCCCTGTGTTCCACACCATTTAGTCACTCTCCTGCATAGAAGGCATTTGCATAGACTTGTTCTCACTCGCTCCAGTTACTATTGCTGCCAAACAAATGATCCCCAAATTTAGTGACTTCAAGCAAGACATTATTTTATTACATCTCACAGGTCCTGGCGTAGCTCAGGTTCTTACTGACGGTTTCTCATGTGGTGGCAGTAAGGGAATGGCTGGGGCTGCAGACACCTCACAGGCTTCCTCATTCACCTTTCTGGTGGTCAATTCTGCTTGTGAGCTGGACCTCCACGAGACTGTTGGCCAGAACACCCACTCGTGGACTCTCCATGCAGCTTGGGCTTCCCCACAGCATGGTGGCTGAGTTTCAAGAGACAGCATCCCAGAAGTCTCAAGTGGAAACTGTATTGCTATTTAAGAAGCCACCTTGAAAGCCACCTTGAGTCACTTCAAAAAGAAAGAGTAAATATCCCAGGGGAGGAATATTTTTTTGAAGGGGAGGGGAATTAGGGATTGAACTCAGGGACACTCAACCACTGAGCCATATCCCCAGCCCTATTTTGTATTTTATTTAGAGACAGGGTCTCACTGAGTTGCTTAGGGCCTTGCTGTTGCTGAAGCTGGCTTTGAAATTTTGACCCTCCTGCCTCAACCACCCAAGGTGCTGGGATTATGGGTTGTGCACCACTGTGCCTGGTCAGGGGAGGAATGCTAATGTCACATGATAACAAGAGCTTGTGACATGGGAGATACTGTTATAGACATTTTGGGAAACACAGTCAGCTCTCCACCACTTAGAATCTCTTCCCTCCTCCAACCAACAGCCAATCTCCCTCATCAGGGATGTCTTCTTCCACACTTCCAGCAGCTCAGGAGACCCTAGTGTGGCCAGCTGCCTCTTTGTGAGGACATATTTTGGGTATATGATTGGGATGTACATGTCTCTCATCTCCCTCACTAACCAGTTCCTTCTTGAGAGAGGGATTCAGATTGTTAGTGTTCAGTCTTGTATCCCCAGTACGTAGCAAAGTCCTTGCCAGGTATTATGGGAAGAGGAGATGGCAGAGTAACTGGCAAGGCCAGTAGGAACAGAATCAGGGCTTTGAAGAGCCATATTGGGGGTCTGACCTAAAAGGAAAAATCAGATTGCCTATTGTATTCATTCAAAACAGACATTTTTTTTTTACTATGCACTATTATGCATTAATTTTGATTTAAATTTTTTTTATCAAAATGTTATTTATATTGATATTGAGCTTTTTGGACACCCCCTTAAATATTGTCCTCAAAGGTGAAATTTCTCACTCTCCTCCCCTCATCTGGCCTTGGCCACTGGGTGTCTCATGTGGACTCATTCTTCTGGCCCTGAATTCTGAGCCTTGGGGCTAGACCAGGCCCACCCTGAAACCTGGGCAAAGCCCCCACAGGCAAGGTCAGTCAGTGATAGAGGTCCATTCAGAAAATTCCTGTGAGGTCTCCCTGTGAAAACCTCCAACACTCCAGTAGCCACCATGATCCCTTTGCCTGGGAAACACCTCCCATGCACGCTCTGCTGAGGACCTGCTCCTTGAGCCAGGTGTCCCCATCTCGAGGGTTGAGCACCCTCCCTGAGCCCTTGGCCTTTTGTGGTTCAGACCTCAGCAGAAATGCCAAGAGCCCCGGCCTAAGAATGCCTCCAGCAAGTGACTTAGCATCAGGGTGATCAGGCAAGTCTCCTACTACTGTTCTTTCTTCTGGAGACCCTAATGGGGGGCAGGTGGCAGGGTGAGATGGTCAGGCATGGTCAGATATGGTCAGTGTGGCAGTGAGAAAAGCCTGGGCGACTTCTGGGTCCTGCCTGACTTCATGCAAGGCTCCTTGTGGTTCTATATTCTTGACACAGAGTTAGCACGAGGAGCACTTTAGTTGTGCATGAGACTCTCCTGGGAGTCCTCCGATCTCCCCTCACCCACATTCCCAGGCAGCTATGGACACTGCACTCAGAAGAGTCAGGAGGCTGCCCAGAGTGACTAAGTGGCTAAGGATTCCAGGGCCCCCACATGTCCATCTGTTCTCATCCATTACTTAAGAAAATAATTCCTGTAAACTTGGATGAGGCTAGTAGAAGTGGAATCTGTCACTTCCCAGTGACAGCAAAGGTATGCCAAGGTATTTAAGGTGGCTCCTTAAATCTGCACTTAGAGGTGGTGATGTTGTCTTCCTTTCAGAGGAGGTAAGAAGCTCAGGGAAACCAGCTGATCTCCTGCCAACTGGGTGTGGAGCTGAGATACCGACTTATGACTCACCCTGCTTACACAAATTATGATAATCAACATAAATAACATTTATCTCTGTACGGATGGGTTATGGGGAAAAGAAGAGAAGGCAAGAAGTTTCCAAAGGGCATGAAAGGGGCTTTGGGATGAGCTGGCAGGTAAAATACCAGACACTGTTGGATTCCACACAGATCTTGGTATGTCTCAGACAGTGCATGGGAACATACTTATACTGAAACATTATCCTTTGTGTATCTGAAATCTTTCCTCGGTGTTCTCCATGATTGCTTGCCAGATCTGGCAACCCTACATGGGAGAATGGAAAGACACATGGCCTGGGAGTTTGAGGATCCTGAAAATAAACTTTATGATATTATGCTCGAACTTGGGAACCCCCAAAGACCACCAGAGACGAAGAGGGATGTAAGCAGCAAGGAGGTGTTTATCACGGGCTAGCTCAGTCCTCCGCACACAGACAGCAACTGGTGATGCTGAGAGACACGGAGCCCAGGGTTTGCAGCAGTTTTATACACTCTTTGGGGAAGGCAGGGACTTCACATACATCATAGCATCTCTTAGCAAATCATCACACATCGCGGAAAAATCATAAAACAACTCTAAAACATCATTAGCACATTCATAGGCAGGAACCAGTTGGGCAGGGGTGATTGGTTACTACAAGAGGGGGATTCGTTTGAACTGATTGGTTTAAGCCAAGAGGGGTGTTCATGCTGAACTACATGGTTTCCCAACACGTTATCAACCACCATAAACTACTGGGACGGTCACCTGGCATCCCAGGTATTTCCCTGTCTCATGCTGATTGGTGGCTGCTAGGGGGTTGCCATGGATCCCCACCTAGCCTGACTGAGTCAGGGACACCTGGGCAGAAGATCTCTCCTGTTATTTGTAGATAAACAACTTAGCAGGGTGGGAATGTGCCTAGGAGTGCTCTGTGGGTCTTTTCAAGGACAAAGGTCATGTCCATTCCTTGGACAGGCTTTGCTCTGAGGTAGAGGCTGGTTTTTCAATGAAATACAAAGTATGTCGATAAGCTAAGTGTGCATCTCCCAATGCTGTGTGTAGGAGGGGATGCTACCTGTTCCAGGTAGGAGGGTTTGGTTGCTGGGAGGGTTTGGTTGGAGGAAAGGAGAGAAGAGCTCACTGATTCATTTGCTGGGACAACATGGATTGAGGACATTATGATAAGTGAAATAAAACAGAAAAATACATGATTCTGCCTATATGAGGTGCTTCGACTAGGCAGTTTCACAGAGTCAGAACATTGAGTGGCAGTTACCTGGGGTAGGGTTGGTGTAAGGGAAATGGGATGTTACTATTTACTGGGTACAGAGCTTTAGTCAGGGATAATGAACCAGTCGTGGGGAAAAATAGTGATGATGGTTACACACTTCGTGTGTACTCGATGCTGCTAGACTGTTGCAGTTGCAGTGTTGTGTTGCTACAACAAAATACCTGAGGTAGCTAACTTATACAGGAAAAACAGTTTTTTTAGCTCACAGTTTTGGAGGTTCCAAGTCCAAGATCAGGCAAAGTGGAGAGGCCCCCTTTGTTCCACCTCTGGACAGAGCGATGGATGGCAGCACATCAGAAGGACCATGTGTGGGGCATACAGTCCCATCTCAAATGGCAGCAGTTGAAAGAGGTCTTATGGGGCCAGGCTTACTCCTCTTATTACAATCCTCTATCAAAATGGTCTCACGCCCTAATGACCTTAAGGACTTCCTGCTAAAGTTCACCTCCCAAAGCTTCCGCCACCTTCCAACAGCGCCCCCATGTGGACCAAGACTTCAATCACCATGGGCCTCTGGGAACACTCCATCCACATCCAAACCATAGGCCTGTTGGCCTGAGCCTGTTGTTCCAACTACTTGGGCGATTGAGATAAGGGAATCACTTGAGCCCAGGAGTTTGAGGTCAGCCTGGATAACATATCAAGACTCCTTCTCTTAAAAAAGTATATTTTATCACAATTACAAAAAGAAAAAAAAAGGAAAAGAAAAGAAATTCAGTCTAAGGCCCCATAAAGAGCTCCAGAGTAGTGTCAGCCAACTCACATCCCGGTTGGCCCAAACATAAAGAATATGGAAACCTGGCAAAACTCAGGCTTTCCCTTGCTGCTGCATGTCCAGGCTGTAGGTGCCAGTAGTCAGTGCCAGCCAGGATGGAGAGAGGGACAAGTGCCTCAGTTGAGGTCACACTGTGGGCAAAGCCTCTGGGAGCCTGAGCCTCCCAGCCTCCATTCAGGGTTCATTCCTATGCCTTACAGGGAGAGGAACACAGCCCTCCACCCCTGCCACAATGAGCTAATCACCAAAAAGAGCTTGTAACTCTTCTCAGAAAGATGGTCTACAAATACAGCATCTCCTTGCAAACCAGGATGCCAGGGGTGAGGGGCAGAACACCAGAGGGATCCTGGGAGAGGAAGGGTCCCAGCACACTTAAATTTAGCCCAGGCAACTCAGCTCAGGTCACTGGCTGCCACAGCCCTATGCATCATCCCCAGGAAGAACCATCTAGAGAACATCATTTTTGCTTTGTGATTTGGGAACTTCCCCCATACCCAAAAAACAGCACAGGAGGGTCATGGATTAATATGGGGTTTTGGATACAGAGCATGAATTGTGATTGGCAGCTGCTCGGCAGCCTCCCTGCTTCTTGCTTAGGTGCCCGGGCTTTGCTAAATTCAGACCAGACAGAGTTAGCTGCTGTTCAGACGGACCTTACAAGGCAATTGCCAGGCTGCGGAGGCACGGGGCAAATATTTCAGTGACAGTTCTCAATCTGCTGTGGTCACAGATCTCCAGGGGCTTCTGCAAGCTTTGGTTTCACTAGTTAAATGAGCTAACATGGTAACTCTCTCCCCTGTCACCCAAACAATCTATCTATCTATCTATCTATCTATCTATCTATCTATCTACCTATCTGTCTGTCTGTCTGTCTGTCTGTCTGTCTGTCTGTCTGTCTATCTATCAGCACTGGTGATTGAACCCAGGGCTTTCTATCTCTGAACTCTATCACCAGACTTTTAATTTAATTTGATTTAGAGACAGGGTCTCACCAAGTTGCCCAGGCTGGCTTCAAAGTAGGGATCCTTCTGCCTGACTGTGAACCCCAGATGCTGGGATTACAGGTGTGTACCGTCAAGCCCAGCTCTCAAAAGCCACTTTTAATAAGAAATATTTCATAATGCCATTTTTACTAGTTAAAGTGAAACTCACGATTGATAGAACTTGCCTACATATATAATTTTTAAAAAGTCAATATGATGCCTTAACTGTAGGAGAAATAACAGGGAAGTAACTTAAAATATTCTATATTTCAGTGTCTAAACACCTAGACACAGCTTTATTAAAAGATAGTGGAGTATTAGAACTCTTGCATCTAGTTACACCAAACACATCTGGATTTAAGAGCAGCAAGAAAATGCTTAGATGAAAATTATGTGCCTTTTTGATACTTGAAATGAGAGTTAACTAATTAGGTGGATGTGTGTGTGTGTGTGTATGTGTGTGTGTGTGTGCGTGTGTGTGTGTGTGTGCGCGCGCGCGCACGCACAGAGACAGCCAGAGGAAACAGGAAAGAGGAGACAGCTGCCGTGGGTGTGGGGGCTTCTGTGGTTTTCCTGATAACTCGTTGCCACCATTGGCATTAATATGGTGTGATTTCCAAAATGGTGAGCTCTTCAAGAGTTTCAAACAAAACAAAATACAGTCTTCTCTGGATGTATACCCTAGTTGGAGAGTTCAATGCATCACAAACTGATAGAGAAAATGCCTTCTATTTTATGTAAAGCAGAGTTTGATTCTAGGCTCAGAATTATAAGCAGGTGTTACACCCCCACAACATTTGGAAAGTTGGGCAGAATAATTCTTCATACTGGAGGACTGTCCTGCATTCATCTGCAACCTCTGTTCATTGATGATAGTGGTGTCCTCAATGTTTGTGGCATCTTCTCAAAGTGCCAAAAGGCTCCACTGAGAACCACTGACTGACAGGTCTGAAAGTGCCTGGCACTTATGGAAACATCCCCCCTCTTCTCCCTTCCTTTCCTTTCCTTTCTGCTCTCTGTTTGCTTCTATTATAAAAGAACCGTCTTTTTTTTTTTTTTTTTTAACCATGTGGAACTGAGGAAAAATCAAGTCCACTGGGAGGGAATTCTGGGGGACAGCCTCCAAGATCTCACTAAGAACCCATCATCAGAAGGGACCCTGGCAAGAATTCATTATTCTTCTTTCTCCAGACTGATTTACCCTTCTCAAACCTCCTTTCAGAACATCATCTCATTGGAATCTCACACTGATTCTGTGTGGTAGCCAGGTAAGGGATATAAGCTGCATTGAACAGGTGAAGCCCAAAGAGCCTGCGTGACTTGCTTACCTGGATCGGCCTCCATCCTGGGCTGTGGGTTTCTTTGCCAGTGGTCCCGGATGTTGATTGCTGTGTGGTGAACCTAAGGATGAGTCTGCTCTGTTAGAGTGAGTGCTCTCAGTAGGCAGACTTCTGCGCAGGCATGCTCGCTCTCCCTCCATCTCTTATACACTGTTCTTCCAATCACTTGCCCAGAAATTTGTGGAAAATAATTATTTATTTAATTGGTGAATTAGAAGTTTTCTTGTTTCCAGTATTTTATCCTCCTCACCGGATTCTCCTCTTAAAATAGTATTCCAGCATATGTTTTTTTGTTTTTGTTTTTGTTTTTGATTGGTACTGGAATTGAAGCCAGGTGCATCTATCAACTGAGCCACATTTCCAGCCCTTTAAAAATATGTTTTATTTAGAGACAGAGTCTCTCTGAGGGATTCTTAAATTGCTAAGGTTGGCTTTGAACTCATGATCCTCCTGCTTCAGCCTCCAGAGCCGCTGAGATTTTACAGGTGTCCATCATGCTATTTCATGGCAAATATCTACACCAGTTCATCACTATCTACAAGATAAGTTTGAACTCCTTAGCTTGGCATTCAAGACCTGTCTTCAACTTGCAACCCCTGCACACCCATCAATTCTGTCCACAGTCTAAAACACCTGCCTGCCTTTGCATGAGCAACTAACCTTCAACCAACACTTATGAAAGGATTTATGCGATAGGCACTATTATTATCTCCATTGTCATGGAAGAGGAAACTGAAACTTAGATAACTTCCTATGACCAGGCAGCTCTTGAGTGGAACACCCAAGACTGACTCCCACCTGCCTGCCTCCCAGGTCCTTACTCTAATCCTCCTACTAAGTCCAACTCCCTTTGTATTTTGATACATGTGCTGGCGTCTGTACTCAGGCTCTTTAACTTCCAATGTCCCTTCTTCCTCATTCTGTGAAGAGGAAGAAGTGTCCTTCTTGTAGTTCCAGCTTATCCTTGTAGTCCCAGCTCCCTTTTAAATGAGTCACTTTTTATTCTGCAACTTCAAATGTATTCTAACTAGCTGGTAATTCCAACTACTTGGGAGGCTGAAGCAGGAGGATCACAAGCTTGAGGCAAGCCTGGGCCACTTAGTGGAATCCTGTCTCAAAATCAATTTTAAATGGCTGAAGATGGAGTTCAGGGTTAAAGAGATTCCCTAGCATATGCAAGCTCCTGGGTTCAATCCTCAATAGAGCAAAAGCAAACTTCAAATGTATTCTGATTTAAAGAGGCTCGCCTTGGAAGATGGTTGTCCATGAAGCTTGGTGACCTCTTTCCAAGCAAGAATTCTAGTCTACTCATTTTTAACATCAGCATCTAAGTCGTAAGTACTGATTGGTATCCAGTGGATCTTTCTTGGAATCTAGTGATGAAGTCATTATTAGCAAGGAAATAACCACAAGGGGGCAGCACTACAGCTCTCCTAAGGGGTTGACCTCAGGGTTCCCTCTGGGAGACAGGTGTGGCAGGCTGGACACCTTTTTTGGATGAAACAACTATCCTAAGGGACAGAGGAACCAAGGTAGAATAATAGAAATATGTTTAGTAAAAATAAATAAATAAGCAACAATGTAAAGCATAGGAAGAAAATTAAAAGAAAGTTATAGAAAGAAAAATTTGGGGGAAACTTGAAGTTCTAAACAAGTTTTGAAAACAGGAAATATGGCTTTTCCTGCTGCCTATTATTTATTCTTCTTTATAAAACATTTACATCTTTAGTTTTCAAAGCATAATTTTATTAGACAGCCAAGAAATGCATAACATTTTATAATATAATATGTTATATATAAATAGCTGTGATATTAAGGAAAATGTACATTTATGTCTATTAAGAGGGTTAAAAATAATTCATGCTATTTTCTATTACTCTCTCCCCAAATTGGTTGCCTATTTTCCTCCTTCATCCCCCTAACTGCTGTTTATGGGTTTAAAATGTTCAGGTCTAGAATTATGGGTCAGGGCCTTGAATTGTAGCTCAGTGGTACAACACTTGCCTCCCATGTGTGAGGCACTGGGTTCTATCCTCAGCACCACATAAATAAACAAAATAAAGGTATTGTGTCCATCTACAGCTAAAAAATTTAAAAACAAAAAAAGAATTATGGGTCATTTTTTTTTACTCATTTATTGTTGTTTTGTCATGACTCCCTCTGGTTAAAAATAAATAGAAGGCCATAGAAATTTCAAGATATTGTATTTTCCTTTAGCTGTTGGAGTTCAGAGGGAATTCACAGATAAACCTGGAGAGAGATGGGGCAGGGCTGAATGGATGACTATGGAGAAGGGCCATAGAACACGGGCTAGGGGCATCATAGACCTACACTCAAGGGTCTCACCTATATCAAGGCTCAGACAAGAAGATTTCAGAGGTGATTTGATTTTTGTGGAGGAAGATGTTTTAAGGGACTTTTTTGGAGGGATTGGAATATCTTCACAAGCCAAGAGAGGGACTTTAGTTAGATTCCATGCAGGGCTTTGCATGTGTCCTGGAGTTTGATTGACACAGAGGGTGGCTGTGTGACTCTCACCCGGAAAATTCCAAGACTGGAGAGGTGTCTCCTGCTGCCTCAGACTTGAGAGTGAAGGGCAGTTTGCTGCTGCTCTTGGCTCAGTCTTCATTCCTGGAGTCTGTGGGAGCCAGGATTTCTGCATGTCCCAGGGACTTTGTGTGGGCCATGTATGAGAGAAAGGGGGATTGAGACCCTCTTAAGTACCTGCCTAGAGAGGTAGCTGGATGTGCAGGGAGAAGCTGCAGGCAGACTCCTGGCTTTCTAAGGGGCCAGGAAAGGAGTAAGCAAAAGCCCCCATGGGAGATGAATGCATGAGGTCTGGTGTTACAGCCATCAAGTCTCCAGAGATGCAGGGTCTCTGAAAAATCAAAAGCAGCTCATAAGAAGAGAGAGTCATTTTAAGTCATTTAGTTGGCCCAGAGAACACAAAGCCATCTTATCACAGGCTCCCTCACGTGAGAACTTCTGTACTCACCTTTCCTGCTTTCCTCCCTTCTGCAGCTTTAACAGGCAGACACAGTATTTGGGAGGTTGGAAGGAGGTGATTGAGCAAGAAATAAGAGAGTGACCGTGACATTCCTTTCATCCCTGCTGGAGTGGAGGGGGAAAATATCTTACCTTTGAATGAAAACCCAAGTGTAGATTATTCTGTGACCTATATTTATAATTTCTAAATTGCCACTGTGTTTTGCAAGTTGAAATGACCCTATGTCTTTGCAATTAGCTATGAGTGTCCAGATTATTCTTGAGAATTCCCAAGCTTTCATTCAGAGACACTAAGTTGACTGAGCAAATTTAAAGGGAGTTATGAGAGAGAGAAGCTTTTTATTGCTTTGCAATAAAATCCCTAAGCTGTGCTTGGTCTACAGACTAAATTTGTTTGATACATAACAGACTGAAGGGAAACAGCAACATTTTAGCAGCACTCTTGGCTAGTGGGATTATAAGTGATGAGATTATTTTTAAATTTATGGTTGTTTCAGTCAGCCTTCTGTTGCTGTGACAAAATACCTGAAGTCAATCAGTTTAAAGGAGAATAGGTTTACTTTGATTGACAGTTTCAGAGGTTTCAGTCCATGGTTGCGTGGCCCCATTGCTTTTGGTACTGTGGTGAGGCAGAAAATCATGATGGAAGCACATGGAAGCAGAGGAGTTCTGATTCACTTCATGGTAGCATAAAGCAAAGTTATAGACACAGGGAAAGGGCCAGGGCCAGTTACTCCCTTTCAGGGCATGTCCCCAGTGACCTAACTTCCATGAGGCTCCACTCCTAAAGATTCTACCACCTCCCAATAGTACCACAGACCGAGAACCAAGCCTTCAATACGTGGGCTTTTGGGGGACATTTAAAATCTAAAACATAACACTGGGGTTTCTATATCTTCTGCCTGAACATGTTTTAATGTTATAATCTTAAGGAAAGGAAAACAAACAGCATTCTTTGACAGTGGAATGATGACACTGAAATTACAGGTAAGAGTGATACCAGCTGAAGTTCTTAAGAGACCTTCTACTTGCCTGGGATGGAGGTGGGATGGGGCCTGGAGGTGGAGAACATGGCTTTGACAGTGAGGAAGAAGAGGGAGAGCCTGGTGGGGTGTCGGCCTCTCTTCTTTTCTCCCCAGTCACCTCCTCCCATGCTGCTTCACTGGCTCTTAGGATTTCTCGCCTTCCTACTCAGTATTCTGGACAGATCTCGATAACCCTCTGCTCATCAAGTTTCTAGCATGACTCAGAGATTTGACAGTGGCATCTGAAGCTTCTCTCCCCAGCCTTTAATTCCCTGCCTGGGGCTTCAATGAGAAGTTCTTCTATTCAAGAATTTCAGTCCAAATCAGGTGGGTGCTCTCCCAGAGCAGGATTTCTCAAACTTGGCCTCATTGGTACTTAGGGCCAAATAACTCTTTTTGCTAAAGGATGGTCAGCCATATCCCTAGCTGATCTCCACTAAATGCCATTAGCTCACCACACTCCTTATCCCTGCCATAATGACAAAAAGAAACCCCTTTAAACATAGACAAATGTCCCTTAGATGGTCACATTAACCAGGTGACTTGCGTACTCAAAAGAATAGGGCCTCTAATTCAGGGCTTCTTGTGAAGATTTGATAAATATGTCCACTACTGGTTCAGGCTTCTCCAGAGGACAGTGGGGCACTGTTCTGGATGGAATGTTTATATCCCCCACTCCCAGATTCATTCCTAGAAGCCTTCACCCCTCATGCAACCGTAAATGGAAACAGGCTTTTATGGAGGAGATTAAGGTTAAAGGAGGCCATTAGGGCGGAGCCCTAATCCTCTAGGATCATGACCTTAGAAGACAATGAAGAGACACCACAGCATATGCCCTCTCTCTTTTGCACACAGAGGAAAGACTGTTAAGGACAAAGTGAGATTGTGGCTGTCTTCAAGCCAGCAAGAGAGGCCCCACCCGAAACCCACCCTACAGGTCTTGATCTTAGGTGCCCAGCCTCCAAGAACTACAAGAAAATCAGTGTCTGTTGTTTGTCTCCCCAGCCCTGTTCCTTGTTCCAGCAGCCCAAACTCCTTCTGGGAGAGGCAGCCGCCTGTGGCCCCTGAAAACAACAAGTACTCTTACTTCAGGGGATATATGTCAGGCCTGTTGGATGGAGGGATCCCCCCAGAACCAGAAGTCAGGGCTGGTACAAATAACAATGATTAATTATTGAGATTTACAATGAACACTTCAGGTGGCTAGCCTCGAGAACCCTCTGCCCACAGAGCCTGGGCCTCCCAAATGGCCATAGTTATCAACTTTCCTCCTCTCTTTCAGTGAAACCTCCTTAATAATGTTCAACAAATGAAATATTTTGTTATTTGATTCTTTAATAATTATGCACTACCTGGCATTCGCGGGGTGCTAGGTTCAATCCTCAGCACCACATAAAATAAAATAAAGATGTTGTGTTCACCGAAAACTGAAAAATAAACATTAAAAATTCTCTCTCTCTCTCTCTCTCTCTCTCTCTCTCTCTCTCTCTCTCCTCTCCTCTCTCTCTCTCTCTCTCCCCTCTCTCTCTCTCTTTAAAAAAATACTAAGCACTAAACTCTTTTTTTTTTGGTGGGGGGGAGTTCCGAAGTTTTATGTTGAAATATCTTTTAAAAATAAGCCCTTATTTCTTAATGAACACCTTGTCAATTGGGGGTTTTTATGGTTTGAACCTGGAATATCCCCAACAGTTTCTTGTGATGAAGGCTTTGTCCCCAGTTCAACAATGTTCATTGATGAGAATTTGGGGAAATGATTGGATTTTGATAGCTCTGACCTCATCAAAGGATATAACTATTGGTAGAAGAATCATTTGAATGGACTGTTGGGAGATGATGTAACTAAAGGAGGTGGGGCCTGGTTGTAAGAAGTGGGTCACTGGGGGCATGCCCTTGGGGAATATAGCTTGTACTGGGCTCCTTTTCCCCTCTCTCTGCTTCCTGGTCACCATCAGCTGAGCAGATTTCCTCTGCCATCTCTTCCACCATGATGTTCTGTCTCACCTCTGATTCAGAAAAATGAGCCAAATGACCAAGAACTGAAACCATCAGCTAAAATAAACTTTTCCTCCTTTAGGTTGTTTATGTCAGGTATTTGGTTACAGCAATGAAAAGCTGAATAATACAGAGGTGTTTGAGTTTTCATTCTGAGAATGGCTACCTGTTGCATTGTATGGCAGGATAATATAGTGTGACCACTCAGGCTTCTCTCTACTCTTCTGTCATTACTCTGTCCAGTAGCCATCTTACCCAGCCTGAAACACACCAATGGAAACTGCCTGATTGTCCTGCCTGCCCACAGGCTCATCCCTCCAAGTTATTTACCGTGGGACAGTTCCAATGGCCTTTCTAAAACTCCTGTCTGGTCCTTTTAACTTCTTAACCTCACCAGGGGCCTCTCATTGTTCTTAGATTAAAATTCAAGCTCCTCAGAAAAAGAAAATAGGCACAAGACATCACATATTATATGATTCTTTTTTATGAAATATCTGGAAAAGGTAAAATGTGGAGATAGAAAGTAGATTTGTGGTTGCTTGGAGCAAACAAGGGGAGGTGGGGGATTAAGATTAAATGTGCACGAAGCATCATGGTGGAGTAGCAAAAATGTTTGTAATGGTTTACACAACTTAGTAATTTAGTAATTTTACTCAAAACATTTGATAAAGTTTATGAGCTGGGATATTTTTTAATTCAAGCACCTTAACTTCACTTACCAGATGCTCCATGGCAGTTGCTCACCACTCATCTCAAGCCCCATCTTGCCCAGCTCTCTGCACCCTGTACCTGCAATAATGGCCCCGATTTAGATCCTTGAAGGTGCCATGTTCTTCCCCCTCCCTTCAGCAACACCTTCAAACACCTGCTGTGTTTCTCTCTCAGAGCATTCCTCCTCCCCTGCCTCAGCCTTAACTTACTTCCCCAAACCTGCCTTACACCCTTCAGAGCTCAGTTTTCTCTGGGATGGAGTCTCTTACCCATGTAGACAGGGTTAGGACCCTGTTCTTGAGCTTCCTCTTTTGTGCCATTCACCACATTTTGCTGTAATTATCTATCTTCCTTGTCAGACAATGAGGCCATATATCATTAGTCACAGTGATATTCCAAGGGCTCAGCATGGTTGCTGGCACACTGGAGGAGTTTAGAAATATGAATTGCATGAATAAATACAAGAATAAAATGCAGAGGCCAAAGGACCAGGCAGCTCTTCCAAGAGCACATAGATTTATTCAGAACCCATTTTGCTCAGCTCAAGGCACAAGTTCATCTACCCCAGAAGTGGCAGGAGGAGGCAGAGAGGTATGTAGAGATAGGACTGGCCAGAGCAGGAACATGGCAGAGAGGTCACAGGTCTGATGACCAGAGATTCAAGAAGGGATATGTAAAGGGAGGGGGAGTTACTTAAGTTCCTTGATCTTCTTCTTCATTTAACCTGTGAAAAGATTTTATAATTTATAGAGGCTCTCCTAGGTCAAATGTTCTCTATTTCCAGGCTTCCCACTAGATAGTGCTTTTCACGGTCAGAATTGCTGAGGGAGCATGTTATTAATGGGGACTCCTGGGCTCCGCATATGATCCTAGATCCCTGAAGTGGGCCTTAGAAATCTACTGATAACATGCTCTTGGTGATTTTTTTAAAATACAAGTTTGTGAGAGGGTGGAGACTGTGTCTACTTTGTTCAGTCATGTATCCCCCAAACCTAGCCCACTTTGGGAATGAGGGGATCAGAGTATTTCTCAATGGATGAATGAACAAATGAATGATGAATTCTATTGGTAAAAAATACATATTTCTGACTCTTAACAAGGCAGAGGGGCAAAGGGATTCGGCCTCCCTGGGGCCTTGAGTTGCTTCCTTCCCCCTTCTCTGCCAGATTCCTCACTTGTAAGGTAGGACTGGTGATCTAAGTGAACCCTGCAACTTCTGCCTGCCTTCATAATCAACACCACTAGGGGTCTGTGCTTTCTGTTTTCTCTGCCCATGCCTCCTCAAGATAGGGAAGAGAATTAAGATAAAAATCAATCACAATCCAGAAATTTGTTGTCAGTTTTAATAGGAGGGGTGGAGAGAAACAATATAGAGAAACATATAAAAAGACCTTTTACTTTTTTGCTGGAACATGATATGGTTTGTACATAGCACATACATATTAAAAAATAGAAGCATCACATTTCACAAGCACATGACTGAACAGCTTCTGGGTTTTTCTATCCGCTGTACCCAAGTTTAAGGACAGCTTTGCACCCGGACCCAGCCTGAGGTACTTAACAATGTACAGAAAGAGAAAAACCACATCAAAACACAGCTGTTTGGGGCTGGAATTTCAGTAGTTCAATGAGGTATACAAGAATTGTTCTTCAGGACAAGGCCCAAAGGACATATACAAATACTATAGTTTGTGCTTATACCTGAGTGGACAATTCCTCTTCCCAGAGCTGGAGAAGGATGTGAGTATGCCCCAGTTGGATCCTGAATCTAGTGCAGCATATGGATAGCCAACATAGAACACCCAGGGGTGTTCAATCACTGAGCCACATTCTCAGTCTCTCTTTCCCCTTTTAAATATTTTATTTAGAGACAGGACCTCAGTGAGTTGCTTTGAACCTCATTAAGTTGCTGAGCTCAGCTTTGAACCCAGGATCCTACTGCCTAGTCTCTCCAGCTGGTAGGATTATAGGAAGTACCACTGTGCCCAGCAAAACATTTGGTTTCTAAAACACATGCTATGTGGAAAAATAAAGTAGTTGATCCTATTGGCCTCCCCTACTCCTGAACTTTCCTGAGTCTGATGAGAAAATACGCCAATGAGAGTTAAATCTCACTTGAGTATCTGGGCACAGTGGAGACCTCTATGGGGCAGGGGAAGAGAAAATGGAAGCAATATAAACTTTTCAGAGCTGTGTATAATGTCTGAACCTTGTTAACCACAGTAGGTTTTCTGACAGCACTCTCACACACTCTCTGAGGATAAAAATGATGGGTTCAAATGGCCACATGTTGGGCTGGGTTTGTTGCTCAGCAGTAGAGTGCTCACCTAGCATGTGTGAGATGCTGGGTGTGATTATCAGCATCATATAAAGTAAAAAAAAAATAAAGACATTGTATCCACCTATAATTATAAATAAATAAATACATATATACATAGATAAATAAATAATAAATAAATATATATTTTTAAAGTGGCCACATCATTTTTCTCCAAGAACCATCTGAACTTCATGGATAAACCAAAGACTATTAGCACCATTGAGCCTGGGGACACTTCACACACTTTATAAACATTCACAACCTATAAGATGTTTCAAGATCTGTGAGAGCAAAGTATGCTACTATCCATCTTTAAAATCATTGTGTAATTTTGTGATAAGAAAATTAGTTTATGATTTCCTTTTAGAAATAATTTTATTTAAGTCTCTATTAAGTCAGGCATGGTGACACATGCCAATAATCCAAGTTACTGGAGAAGCTGAAGCATAAGGATTCCAAGTTTTGGGACCAACCTCAGCAACTTAGACTCTGTCTCAAAATGAAATTTAGAAAGGGGCTTAGGGATAGTTTGGTTTTCAAGCACTTGCCTAACTTTAAAACCTGAAAGCTCTTTCAGTTTTCTTCTCGTTTTAAAATCTTAATCACTAATTTATAAAACTCACATCTGTCCATTTCTACTCTCCTAGATTAGGGTGTCATCCTTAATTGTTTGGATTGTTACTTTATTTGTCCTTATAGTTTCTTTCTTCCTTTTTATTTAATTTGTTTTACTTAGTTACACATGACAGTACTATTTCTTTCTTTCTGTGAATAAATATTTACATCAATTGTTACCCTTCTCAGTTCTTACAAACTTTTGGATGACTGAATTATTGAAGTCTTAGTACTGGAAACAGAGTCTGGAACATGGCACACACACAGATGTTTTTTAAATGAATGATAAGACATTAGTAGCCAAGTAGAAGTCAGTATTAACACCTTCTTAAATACCCCAATGGCACTGAATCTCCCTTATTATTCATGAAATAGTGAATATTTCTCTTGCTGGAAAAAGTGTTGAATCCATCTTTTTATTTCTAGCCACCCAGATCTACTTCTCTTTGTCTTTTTGTTTGAGTTCCAGTTTTTCACAACCTACATTTAAACATTTGTCTTGATTTGATCCTGTTGTCTTGGAATTCCTAAGTCATATCATTTGTTATTATACACCATCAATTCCCAAATATGTAACAAGCAATTATTGGCTTAACGTTTTCCATGAAAACTAATACAACTACCTACTACATAGTTTCAGTATGAAAGCAAACTTAAAGGACCTTCTGAAAGCTGGAAAAAAATCTGAATTTTATTTTTTAACAAAATGTGCTCTCTAACACACATCCTCTATTCCATGGGGTCAGAGTAACATGTATAGCTCTAGCCCTGGGTCATCACCAAAAAGTTCTCTTATTCTCCCCCTCTTTGGAATATTTTTATCTAGCCAAAAATTGTACTCATTAAAGCAAAAAGTCATAAGTTATTTCTATCTTTTTCAATCAAATGCATGTGAATATTGGCTGCAACTTCTTAACTTACTTGGTGTATTCAAGCATATGTTAGAAATTTTAAAAAAGGCTAGTAGAAACACACATAAAATCTGACTTAGCTTTAGCATTTTTATCTTGAGTAAAAAATGTAATTTCATTTAAATTTTTGAAATACTAACAGTATAGTAAAATACATCATGGTGTGGTGAAGCTTGGCACAAGGAACACTGGTTTAAGGACTTTTGGTTCTTATACTATAAATTTTATTAACATCAACAACATATTTTTAGAAAAATTGAGGGATTATTTGAGTACCACTTACTGTAAAGTTAGATTTCTAATATGGGCTAATTTTTAAAGATTTTAAACTACAAAAAATGTTTTTTTTCCCTATTCATGTATAAGGTTTTAAATTTGGCTTATTTGATTTTACTTTAATTTGTTAAAATAGGTAATATACAACATGCTATGTCTCTCCAGCCTGGGAAAACTGGTTCTTCATTTGTTCCAATGTGTTATGTAATAATTGATATGTATGTATTGTCATGAAAAGGTTTGGGAAACATAAACTGTTAATTTTCCCTTTTCAGTGAGTAACATAATAATCAGCTTCTTTGTACTTTTCTAGAATCAATCAATGCATGTATAATCATATGTGTATACATGTAGTTTTTTCACAAATGGTAATTTAACACACTTGGATCCTATATATTTTTTTTAACTTTTAAAGGAGCACATTAGAAATTGCTCTCTGTCAGTGTACAAAAGTTACTTAATTGTTTTATGGTTATTAAAAAAATATGTCATCTTTGTACAAATGGTAAGTTTTTAGAAAACATGGTTAATGTTTATTTAAAGTAGGTGTATATTATTTATGTGATGTCTATTTCAACAAAAACAGCTTTTAGAACTTTTAAAATTTACAACTGTTTATGTAACTGGTGTTATTTCCCAGTGCTACAGTTTTCCTGGTTAATAATTTTCTCTTTTTGGCTGAACTATTGTGTTTCTTAGCTGGGATTTTATTGTAAAAGTGGGATGTTTTTGATCAGATTGTATTTACATGACATCCTGGAACTGTGGCCTTCCCTCAAGTACATTGTACATATTTAAAATATAGTCTAAATATTTATTCACAATATGAATCAGTGTGGCTCAGAAAAGGCAGTTACAACCTATTGAATAAATAATTTTAGTTTTAAAAAATTTGGAAAGTCTTTGAAGGAGTCATAATGATGTCTCATCTCAGTTGTTAGAAACAGCCACTAAATACCTCTTTTTGACTAAATGGTATTTTAATTTTTAAATGTTTAAGTAACAAAACAAAGGAAAAAAGGGGGAAATTTTTAATCAGTTGACTGTAGGTGTAGATTTTCTTCCTTTCCTTTGTCAGATATCACCTTTCCATCATAAAAACAAATAGATAAAACTTTTGCAAACAACTGTTGTAGCAAATTCTTAACATTCCTGGATGCTAAACTAAATTTCAGAACTATACAGTTGAAGTTGCAGAAACATTTGGAATAAGTGGATGTTTTACCCTCATATTGCAAAGATTAGTTTTCATAACAAATTTGATATAAATTTTGTTGTTGGAAATCTTCTGTTTAATAAGTTGTTCATTATTGTTAAGTCAGTTTGAAATGTGGAACTTCATGCTATCTCTGTTCTTTTAAAAAGGAGACAAGGTTTTTGGTATTGATTATGGATAATAAATTTAAAGGTGTCTATGTGTGTATGTATTTTTTTTTTCAATCATGTGCCAGGTTATTTTATTTATAGTTAAGTGTACTTGAACTCTTCAATTATTTTACATTTATTAGAGATTGTCTTTTTTTAAAAAATATAAAAGTACAGAAAATAATTTATTTCATGTAATGCTAAGTTTACATAGATGGTATAGATCTGTAATTGTGACATCTTTTGACAAGAAAATTAGACCATAGAAAGAACATCCAACTTGGAGCTGGGACATATACTATACTTAAATATATGTCAAAAGCAAGCCATTCTGGTCAGTGAGGGTTCATGATCAAACTCAGCATTTGCAGTGAGGAAGTAGCCTCATAAAGGAAACTGCAATCTAAGTAGAAAATAATGTACTGTCTGAATTGAAGCTAAAAGTTAGAGGTAAAAACCAATGCATAAAATTACATTAATTTTAGATCCAAAACGAACTTGAAAATAAAAATAATTCAGGAAAACAATTAAGGTGGCAGAAATCAGAAAATGCAGTTATTTTGGTTCCTTATCTCAGAAATTGAAATTATTAAGACTGTGAAAATTTTTCTCTATGTAATAATACTAGATTAAAATTCAGTATCTGTTACCTTATACTATATGACAATGGTAAAAAAGAATTGTCTTGAAATGATCAAATGTACACATCACTTTTGGATGGGAGCATTCCTCTTTTACTTTTTTTATCATGGATTGATTGGTAAAGTAACCCAATATTGCTTTATACAGATATGTAAAAAGACGAGAAGATCTATCAATTAGTTTTTAATTGCATTGTCATTTAGAACACACATGTACAAATGGTGAGGTTTTGACTGCCCATCAGAGCACCAATGCCTTTGTAACAACTGTTGTAGATAAACCTCTTTAAGAGTAGCAAAACCTGTTACAGCACCTGCTTTTGCATATGCAAATATTTTGTTTTGTCCTTTCATTAAGCAAGAAGAGTTAACAGTCTCCTATGGTTGTAAATAAGTCTCAACATGGCCTACATGGACTGAAATCCTGTAAAAAGACAACTGTGGTTTCTGTTGTATACTCATGGGAGGTTGTTTCTGTTTGGGCTTTGTTTCCAGAAGAGTGAGCCTACTTTGAAGGAAAGGTAGAAAGGCAAGTTAATGTTCAGAGGCAAGAACAGGGAAGGTGTTTGTTGTCATTGACTATGGGGTAGTCTTGAATTTTGACATGTCCTAAAGCTACTGAATGCCATGTTGGCCCCTATATACTGCATACCTCAGTTTTTATCATCTGGTGAACCTACATCAGAATTTCCAGGCACTGGAATTAACACCACATCTACTTTCCTTTGGAATTGATTGATTCACAGAACAGGACATGCTTGTGGAATCTTCCTTTGGTATAAAATGATATAAATGATTTAAATGTTTTCTTTTTTATTTTTAGTTGTAGATGGACACAATGTCTTTATTTTCATGTGAATTTGAGGATCAAACCAAGTAACTCACATGTGGGAGGCAAGTGTTCTAATACAGAGCCACAACTCCAACCCCTTGAAATGTATTCTTTAGAAAAAAAATGTATCATTTTTTTATATACCTTATTGCTTATGGAAAAGAAATTTTCAAATAGTAATGCCAGCAGAGAGTGCTGAAAACTTTTGGATTATTGTGTTGAACTTCAGCATATTAGAAACAAAAGTGAGAAAATAAAATCAGGGGAAGAAATGGTGGAAGGATTTTCTTCTCATGTGCTATATATCTTCAAAAAGGGTATCATACTGACTTAATAAAAATGGCCTCTCAGAATTTGCAAAATGACAGGAGATTTTATTCTATTGGAGCAGATTGCTTTGGGGAATGAAAAAGGAAATACTAGAATTGATGAGCAAATATTGTATACTGTCATAATAAATTACATTATTTTGAAGTTCTTTTTTAGTTTTTTTTTTTTGGTAAAAATAGAATAAAATGCATGTGACACAGAAAATAATATCCAGGATCTGTTGTGTTTTATCTTCAAGTGTGTTTATTCTGACATAGATTTACTATTAACAGGATTAAAAATATTTTATAGCTTTGGGAGAAAATTAATATTTTTTCTCTACTTTTAATAAACATTGTCAAATGATTTCATGCTCTTACACAGTGCATTACATTTGCAAAGTTTGGTAGTTAACTCTCAAGGCACCAGACATCATTTTTATTGGGATTTTAATTCTCAGAGGTCCTAGTCTTATCAATTTGTAGGCATTTACTTTTATAGTTCATTCTGATTTGTAGATCTTTCTTTTTATATCAGTATTAAATACCAAACCTTCTATGATATGAAGTTCATTAGTGATATGCCTTGATGGCATCCTTTTCCTGGCTTGAGTTTCAAAAATACCTTGATGTAAAGTTTCAGAAGCCATGTGTTGTAAGCCCTCCTTGAATGTGCCTTTTTTAGATCTGCATGGTAAATCAAGGAACATAAATAACAAGGTAGCAGATGGAAGTGTGGAGTTAAGACCAGTGAACAATTTAATATGCATTTTGTTATGATGTTGACAGGAGCTAAAATTCAGTGATCTAGTTCAATTGATATGTATTTCAAAGAAATCTCATTTAGCAGCAACTTGAAGGTTTGTAGTATAAAATTCTGTTAATGCTGCTTTTGTTGTATTCTTTGCTAATTTATCTAGTCAAGATTTACCTTTGCTTTCTTAAAGCTGCAAGTATGTAACAAGCAGTCTTAAATATTATGAGGGCATTGATGTCTAGACTATCAACTGAAGGTAATCACATATTGAGCCCTGAATATGGTACATTTTGAAAATACTGTTGTCCAAACTTAAATATCAAGGCAATACAGATAAGGGTGTGTGTGTGTGTGTGGTGTGTGTGTGTGTGTGTGTGTGTGTCTCCCTGGCTGGTTGCTCTGAGATATTTGTCTACTTTATAAACAAGCTAATACACAGTTATCTACTATTAAAATTATGCACAAATAAATGGAGGGTTTTTTTTAGTATGTATTCATTGATGCTGGAATTATTTATACTTTTGAGAATGCAAGTTATTAGTTATTACTCCACTTACTGCTTAGCCTGCTCTTCCAGAAGTGGCACTGGATGGGCTGAAATGCAAACAGCTGTGTTGGGCCCTTGGCCCAGTCTGTCCTGCAAATGCTGGACAGGATCCAGGGGAGTCAGATTCTTTGGGCCTGTCTCTGGGCTCTGCCCCCCACTACCATGGTGAGATGGTGAATGGGGAACTGAAGGGAGGGCAGAGTTAAAGGTTCAGACTCAAGAGCTAACCAATTGTGTGGGTACTTTTGCAAAAACATTAACACAAATTTGGACCAATAATGTTGACCCAAGAGGTATATATACAGCCCATAGCAGAGACCACTAGCAGAAACTGCTGTGGGGTTTTCTGAGATTCATTTTGTCCTTTGGATTCACAACACTGGAGCACTTGGAGCAGAAATTGACTGTGAGTTTCCACAGTCAGCTGGAACATCCACAGGCAGAACCAGCTATTAAGAGCTGCTTGTCTTCAGAGGCCTGCTATTTTCATGGAGCCCACCCACCCATAGAAGAAAGAAACTGTCCATGCACTACAGGGACATTTTATGGAGAGATGTGTACTCATTCATATGGATTAATAACAATGAGATTTGTTGATATGGATGGTTAAATGATGAAGTCTTTAAAGTGATGCCTGAATCTCCCTTTCATAGAATCACAAATAATCTTGTTAGTAGACCTTAGGATATGTGTCATGCTTCAGAGCAAAACACAGATACCTTGGTTTGGTGTTCTCTTTCCTGTTAAAAGATATTTGAAAGGGCACATCATTAACATAATCTAAGAAAGGTAGCAAATTCAGATTTTTGTCACAAAAGCAGAAGGAAGTGAGCAGAGTTTTGGTGAATAAGTTGAAGTGATTGCTGTAATATATTTTCTGTTAGTTTGAGAGGAAATGCATGGAGTCAGGTTTGGTTTGAAGTAGGGAGAAAACTTGGAGGAAATTGCAGTTCTCCCAAAAACTATCTGTGTGCAAATACACAAAAATAAAAACAATTGAGATATATTCTAGAGGTCTTCCTGCTGTCACTTGCTTATAGATTGGTTGAGCCCATGAATTAAAAAGGTGAATTAGGAATAATTTAATTTGTTAATTTATTGAATAAGTTTTAGTAAGAGAAGCTATTTGGAAACTGTTTCGGAGGAAAGTTTGAGAACTTTATTTTGAAGTTTTACATTGGAGAGGATCAATTAAGCAGTTTAATGTTTGTATCAAAAATTCAAGTAGTGTTGGTACAAATGATATACATTATGGAGGAATCAGCAATGAAATAACAGGTAAAGGGAAAGAACTTGATAAGATCACGTAAGTAAATAGTATGAAAAAAGAAAAGTACCACAGACAACAACCTAGCCTCAAGTGCATACAATGTTGCTATAGAAAAAAAAAAAACACTAAGAGATACATGGACAATTAGTGCAAAGGAACAAATATTTCCAGGAGGGTAGTATGGTCATTTCATTTTAGATTTCTGACCAAACACATTTCCATTGGAATTGGAAAGAGGGAGTTTATTGTTGATTCTGAAAATGGGTTCTATGGCAGCACTGTGTCAGTTGCAGTTCTTTTCAGTACTTACTTCATTGTTATTACATATCCTCCATACATCATCTATCTGTGTCTTATTTTCTTATTTGTTGGAGGTTATTGATTTGAAGGAAGTGTTTCCCTCTGAAATAAGAGCATATATGTAATGTAACTTTGTGTTGCATTCCATGATATTTTAGCAAGAAAATCTCCATGTATATACCACCTATGTTGCTTCCGGTTTAGAGGAAACTTCCCAGTCACTATCCATCCTCCTCCTAGAGAAATGTTTATTTTTTCTGAATGCTATTTTTTATGCAGTAATCCCTTGGGATTTGAAGTTATAATATATTCTTGTTTGTGAGCCATCTTCCTTTAAAGGTACATTTGTGTCATTCTCTATTGTGAGGTTGTCATTCTTCTCAATTTATTTGTGTATTTGTTTCACTGTCTTTTTATTTGTCTTTTTTTTTTACCTGAAAATGCTATAATTTTCTTTTCTTTTCTTTTCTTTTCTTTTTTTTTTTTACATCTTCATACATGTATATTTTATAATGAAACTTTTTGGTTGTTGTTCTTGTTGATGTGTTGGGGACTGAACCTGGGTCTTGTGTATGCAAGGCCAGCACTCTACCAACTGAGCTATATCCCCAGCTCTCAATATGCTAATTTTAAAGCTACATTATATTGCTGATGTAAATTTATATTGTTTCTTCATTTCTGAGTTTCAAAAAATAAATTTGTAGTTTTTGGTGAACATATTCATTTCACATATTCAAATGTGAAATTGCTGGGTCATAACTGTACCTATTCTGTAATTTAGTAGATACATTCAAAAACTTTTACATAGAAACTTTTTGTTTTCCCAGTCTTTATTTTTTCCTTGTAAATGAAAGGTGTCCTGTTGTCTCATTATCTCCTCAATACCTGCTACCATGTTGTTGTTTTTTTTTTAATTAGTCATCCTTATGAGCAGTAATGGTATTCCATTATGTTAGTTTTCACTTAGTTGACAACTAATAAACCTCAGCATTTTTCCAATTTTTATTGTCATTTGCATATTAAGTATGTGAAGTTCTCTGGGCATGAAATTGGATATCTCCTTTGAATAATTTGTGATAATCTTAGAACAATTATAATTGTTGATATGAACTATTTTTTAATATTGAGTTAATTATAGGAATTAATACTTGGTTAATATTTGTAATGCATAAAGGAGAAAAATAATGGCATTTGCATGTAAACAGAAGGAGTTGGAGAATATCATGCTACGTGAGGTAAGCCAATTCCCCCCAAACCAAAGGCCAAATGTTTTCTCTGGTAAGTGGATGCTGACCCATAATGGGGGTGGGGAGATCATGGGAGGAATGGAGGAACTTTGGATAGGATAAAGGGGAAGAAAGGGAACATTAGGGAGAGGGCATAGGCGTAGGAAAGATGGTGGAATGACACGGACATCATTACCCTAGGTACATGTATGAAGACATGAATGATGTGACTGACTTTGTGAACAACCAGAGAAATAAAAAATTGTGCTCCATACATGTACTATGAATTGAAATGTATTCTGCCATCATTTATAATAAATTGGAACAAAAATATATTCAATAATTAAAATATTTGTAATGCAGAGATTTTTTTCCTATGTGGATGTATTGCCTATATCCAGTACCCTTGTTAAATTCGTATAATTATTTGTAACAAGTTATGTAAAAATAATGACAATTGTATTTCTTTCATTATCATGATTATATCTTTTGTCTTTCAGGATGATTTATTTTAATGTCATCATGAGGATATATACGGATCATTTACTCTTTTTTTGTTGTTGATTTTACTTTTTTTAAGTAACCAATTTCTTTATTCAGTAATGCTTCTTGCTTTAAATTCTAAACTATGAATTATTAATATAGCTATGGTAAGGTTTTTTGGCTATAGTGTGCTGTTATTTGAGTATAGATGGTCAGAAAATCTATACTTAAAGTAATGCCTAATTTTATTAGGTATAATTTGAATATTTTTCCTCTTTGTCTCATCCATTCTCTTCATCATTTTCTTTTCTATTTTCCTTCTTTCCATGCCTTGAATCTGTTGTATTTTTCTTTACTTTATATTCAGTTCATTGTGCAGAGAACATATCAAAATCATTTTTTCATATAACAGATGGAATTATAAATAAAGTCCTCATGAATGAGAGATGCCATTCCTGACCAAGATTTGATAATAATTTCAAAGATAAAGGGATCACATGGCAAATGGCAGATAGGTATATGTGCAGGTCATTCTTTCCTTTTCAGGATCATGGCTTTCATTGTGAGGTTTCCCATAGGATTGAGGAAGTATGTTTTCTGCCTCTGTCAATCAGAGGCTAAAGTAAGCACTAGCTGTCAGATTTTGGCCTCACATTTTTTTGAGTCTGTGATATGAATTCTTGGAGGAAGAAGAAATGTTGAGTTTATCTTAGTATTCTTCCCTTCCTCTTCCTATGTTGTATCTCCAAAGTCCTGGCTATGTTATTTACCCTCTAGTGTCCTCATGAATTAGATTTACACATTATATTTTCTTTTAGTTATATGGGTTAGAAAGTTAGATTCAGATATTTCTTCATGGACAGAAGTTAAATTTGTGTGACTTTATTTTAACTTTGCTTTTAATATGAATGTTTTAGAAAGAAAATATATGACATAATTGTTCTGTTTTTTGTTTGTATGTATGTTTTTGTGAATACACTTATATAAATTGATGTTAGAATTAATACATGGGCTTTATTAGACGAGCTTTTTATATGTGTGTATGATGTGCTTTTTTTATGTGGGATATCTCTCCTCCCACTCATTGCTTTTCAGCATTAGGAATTTGGTAGCCTCCACCTCTTGGCTGCTTCTTCCCTGCTCCTCAATTTATAATTCCTAGAAAGAATTGTATGAGGAGACCTAAGTATGCTTATTGGCATTACTAGTAAAGAATTTTATTGGAAAAGGCCAATCATTGCTGCTTTTAGGAAACAGAATTTATAGTATAGTATAAACAGATAGGGAAAGGTCAGAAAGAAAGAGACATAGATGTTCAGTAAGCTTAGAAAACAGTGACCTGGTTGGATGGACAGATCACTCAGTGTTGTATCTTCTTTATGGAAGGTCTGCAAATGTTAATATCTGTTTATACTCATAACTGCAAAGATTTAAATACATTTGTACTTTCTGAAGAATTCAGAAATAAACCTGTCTTCTTGTATATTATTCCATGCAAGGTGACCATCCACTTGCTTCTTTGCTCCTTAGTATGCAAGGGGAGGAGAGGGGCATTGCCTGCTGGCTTATTTTAATCATAATTCTGCTTGGGAACTAGGTAGGAGAGGGACAAAGAATATGGATTTTTTTAGAGAAATTGTGTGTTGTAATTTTTGTTATGAAACAAAAAACATTCCATCATAAACAAAGGTTAAAAGAATTTGCAACTAGAAATTTCTGCACTACCATACATTCTTGGCAAAATATTCCATGAGGAGGACATGAAAAACACCAAAGGGAAGTATTATACTAAAGGAAAAATTAATCAAAGGAGAAACTAATTCAAGTTAAAAAACAAACTAAAAATCACTGGGAATCAAGTCATGTCTCAATAATAACCCTGAATGTTAATGGCATAAACTCATTATTCAAAACATATAGACCAGCAGATTGAATTTTAAAAAGAGACCCAAAAATATGCTATCTTCAAGAGACTCATCTCATAGGAAAAAACATTCATAGACTAAATGTGAAAGGTGGGGAAAAAACATATGACTGATATGGACTGTGTTAGGAAGAGGGGGTCTCCATAATTATATCAAATACAGTAGACATTAATCCAAAGGTAATCAAAAGGGATAAAGAAAGATATTTTATACTGCTTATGGGAACCGTACATCAAAATGACATAACAATTATGAATGAATGTGCCCCAAATAATGGAGCATCTCTGTTCATCAAACAAACTTTTCACAATTTCAAGAGTCATGTAGACCACAACACAGTAATACTGGGTGACTTTAACACATCTCTTTCACCACTGGATAGCTCTTCCAAACAAAAGCAAAACAAAGAATCAATAGAATTCAATCTATAGAACAATCAAAAACTTAGATTTAACAGACATATATAAAATATTTTATCCATGAACAATGAAATTCACTATCTTCTCAGCAGCACATGGATCTGTCTCTAAAATAGACCATATATTAAGCCACAAAGTAACTCTTAGCAAATACAAAAAAGTAGAGATACTACCCTGTGTTCTATCAGATCATAATGGAATGAAATTAGAAATCAATGGTAAAATAAAGAATAGAAGTTACTCCAACAACTGGAGGCTAAATAATATGCCCTCTCTCACCACTTTTATTTAACATAGTTGTTGAAACACTGGCCAGAACAGACAGAAGAAATTAAGGGGATATATATAGAAATAGAAGAACTTAAATTAGCATTGTTTGCTGATAATATGATTCTATTTCTAGAAGACCCTAAAAGCACCACCAGAAAACTTCTAGAACTAGTAAATAAATTCAACAAAGTCGCAGGATATAAAATCAACAACCATAAATCAAAGGCATTTCTGTTTATCAGTGACAAATCCTCTGAGAAGGAAATGAGGAAAACTACCCATTTACAATCACCTCAAAAAAAAAAAAGATACTTGGGAGTCAACTTAATGAAAGAGATGAAAGATGTATACAATGAAAACTACAGAACCCTAAAGAAAAATATCAAAGAAGATCCTAGAAGATAGAAAGATCTACCTTGCTCTTGGATACGCAGAATTAATATTATCAAAATGACTATACTACCAAAAGCACTATACAGATTTAATGGAATTCTGATCAAAATTCCAATGGAATGCCCTTTTCACCACTTCCATTTAATGTAGTCCTTGAAACTCTAGCCAGAGCAATTAGATAGATGAAAGAAAGGAATTAAAGAAACATGGATAGAAAAAGAAGAGCTCAAACTATCACTATTTGCCAACAACATGATTCTATACTTAGAGGATCCAAAATATTTCACAAGAAAACTTCTAGAAGTCATTCTGAATGAATTCAGTAAAGTAGAAGGATATAAAACCAACATCCATAAATCAAATGTGTTTATGTACCTCAATCATAAATCCTCTAAAAGAGAAACTAGGAAAACTACCCCATTTATAATAGCCTCAAACAAATAAAATAAAATAAAACAAAATACTTGGGAATAAGCAAAAAAGGTGAAAGACCTCTACAATAAAAACTACAGAATGCTAAATAACTAAATTAAAGAAGACCATAGAAGATGGAAAGATCTCCCTTGTTTTTGGCTAGGCAGAATTAATATTGTCAAAATGACCATACTACCAAAAGCACTATACACATTTAATAAATTTCAATCAAAACCCCCATGACATTCCTCATATAAAGAGAAAAACACAATTGTGTAAACCATCTGAAAAATAAGAGACCAGAATAGCCAAAGCAATCCTTAGACGAGTGAAGCAGGTGGCATCACAATACCAGAGATTCAACTATCCTACAGAGCAATAAAAGAAAAAATGGCATGGTATTGGCACCAAAATAGACATGTAGACCAGTGATACATAATAGAGGACACAGAGAAAAACCCACATAAATACAGTTATCTCATACTAGAGAAAGGCACCAAAAACATAATGGAGAAGAGATAGCCTCTTCAACAAATGGTGCTGGGAAAACTGAAAATCCATATGCAGTAAAATGAAATCAAGTCATTATCTCTCACCATTCACAAAACTCAACTCAAAGTGCATCAAGGATCCAGGAATTTGACCAGAGACCTGTGCCTAATAGAAGAAAATATAGGCCCAAATTTTCCTCATGTCATATCAGGCCCTGAATCCTATAGCACAAGAAACACAATCAAGAATCAATAAATGGGATGGATTCAAATTAAAAAGTTGCTTCTCAGCAAAAGAAGCATAAGTAAGAAAAACTTTTTATGTAGGTAACGAGTAAATATTATTAGATAATTTTTTCCCAGATTCTTCATTGAGCATTAGGATATGAATGTGTGGATTCAGTTATTGGGGAGTTATGAAATTTTAGAGGTATTGTATTGTCATGTTATCTCACGTTGTCTGTGTTGCTATGCTGAGGTCTGTGAATAAAGTTGGATACATTTCTATTCTACTATTATATGTGGATCCTTTTAGTGAACAATTTTCTCTTTGACATGTGACCTGATCACACTTATATCTCAGTGTTAAAGCCCCAACTGAACAGGACCAAAATGTGAGGTTCACTCACCAGAATCCTCTAAGAGGAAAGAATAACCATTAACAGTAACAACATAGAAGCAAAATATATATCAACTAATAATGACTCCATTAATAAAATTGGAGAAGTGGGAAATAACAATATGCACCTGGCTGAAAAAATAAGATTTAGTGACAGTATATTTAACAACATGTAGTGAAAGAAATAGAAGAAGAAAAAAGTGGTGGCAGGTAACAGAAGAAAAAATGGAAAGAAAAGAAAAAAATGAAAAAGGATGAGACTTCATTAGGATATGAATCTAAAGAGAAAAAACAAAAGAAACAAAAAGATCTCACAATTTAGAAAAAAACATGAGGGATAAATACTGAGGGAAACCTATATACAGTAAGTGACCAAAAAACATGAAAACAACAAGAAACCTTTGAGATTTTCCCTTGCTGATGTAATTAAAAGGAACACACTTCCATCCAGTAATTTTTTATTTTATCCATTTAAAAAATAAATGACAACAGAGTGCATTACAATTCTTATTACACATATACAGCACAATTTTTCATATCTCTGGTTATATATAAAGAATGTTGACACCAATTTGTGTTTTTATACATGTACTTTGGATAATGATGTCTATCAGCTTCCATCATCCTTGCTAACCCCCTGCCCCCTCCTTTTCTCTCCAACTCCTCTGCCCTATCTAGAGTTCCTCTGTTCCTCCCAGGCTCCCCCTACCTACCCCACTATGAATCAGCCTCCTTATATCAGAGAAAACATTTGGCATTTGCTTTTGGGGGATAAGCTAACTTCACTTGGCATTATCTCTCCAATGCCATCCATTTACTTGCAAATGCCATGATTTTATTCTCTTTTATTGCTGAGTAAATTTCCATTGTGTATATTTGCCACATTTTTTTTAATTCATCATCTAGTGAAGGGCATCTAGGTTGGCTCCGCAGTTTAGCTATTGCAAATTGTGCTGCTATAAACATTGATGTGGCTCTGTCCCTATAGTATGCTCATTTTTAAGTCCTTTGTGTATAGACTGAAGAGAGGGATAGCTGTGTCATATGGTGGTTCCATTTCCAGATTTCCAAGGTATCTTCATACTGGCTGCACCAATTTGCAGTCCCACCAGCAATGTATGAGTGTACCTTTTTTTCCACATCCTCACCAACACTTATTGTTGTTTATATGCATAATAGCTGCCATTATAACTGGAGTGAGATGGTATTTAAAATAGTTTTGATTCACATTTCTCTAATTGCTAGAAATGATGAACATTTTTTTCATATATTTGTTGATTGATTGTATATTCTCTTCTGAGAAGTGTCTGTTCAGGTCCTTGGCCTATTTATTGATTGGGGTTTTTTTTGTTCTTGTTTATATACTCTAGGGATTAGTGCTCTATCTGATATGTGAGGGGTAAGAATTTGCTCTTAGTATGTAGGCTCTCTGTTCACCTCACTGATTGTTTCTTTTTCTGAGAAGAAACTTTTTAGATTGAATCCATCCCATTTATTGATTTTTAATTCTTGCATTATAAGAGTTTTATTAAGAAAGTTGGGGTCTAATCCCACATGATGAAGATTAGGGCCTACTTTTTTTTCTATTACATGCTGAGTCTCTGGTAAACTGAGACTCTGGAAAGTCTCTGGTAAATTAAATCCCTAGGTCCTTGATCCACTTTGAGTTGAGTTTTGTGCATGGTGAGGAATAGAGATTTAATTTCATTTTGTTGCATTTGTCCATCCAGGGATTCTAGTTTTAGAATCTAGTTTTTTGGGGGGGTTTCATGGAAGAAACTAGATTTACCTGTTTTTTCCCAGTTGCAGCCCACACAGACCAAGCCTGGGAATGAGGTATATGCTCAGCTCCTCTCCTTCTTGGCCCCAAGAGTGTCCTGAGGGAAAGTTGGAAGCTGCATAGGTATAGTCATACTCAGTATTTGTTTTTGTACCCAGAGATGTGGTCTGTTTCTAACAAGAGCTACCTGATAAACCCTCTACCCTGTGGACTCTGCAGGCCAGGCCATAGTACAGACCTTCACTTCAGTCAGTGAATTTAGGTTTTTTTTGTGTGTGCAAGAATCCAGGTTCCATGGGGCTTCTTTCTAGTGTCTCTGAGCATGGCAGAAGCAGTCTGCCTGCAGAACTTGGGCTTGGTTTGGGGAGCTATTGGCAATAAGCTTTCCATCAGACCCTGCCCCTTTGCTCCAGGATACTTCTTTCTTTGGAGAACACACAGCTGGTCTCTCGCACTGTCATAAGTCTCAGAGTATCCATTTGAATGGGCAGTTCTGTCCACTGCATTTGACTCTAAACACAGTTCAACACCCAGACAAAACCTCACATTCCTGGGGCACATTCCTGCCAGTCTCATTCTTGAGCCCAGTCTATGAGGTGGTCAATACAATGACTGTGAAGGGATGTGGCTGCTGTGTCTTTGAGCTAATTTTTTATTGTTTTGCAGGAGTGTCTGGTCTCTCACACAGACATTGCTACAATGGAATCTTTTGAAATGGACTCCCCCTCAGCGCTCTAATGGACTATGCAGGGAATTGCTTCGAACCTTTTTGGTGGAAGTGTAGACAACTTTTCCAAATGCCTCTGAGCATGGTACTGTGTTCAGGAAGGAGAATATTGCTCACATGTTTGGAGCTGCATGTAGTAAATTTTCTACCAGATCCTACCCTGGAACTCATTGTCACGTAGCTCCAACATCACATAGTGTCCTTGGCTTTTATCTCTGAGGTAGACCACAAGAACATCCCTCCAGCTGCTCAGAGCTCTCACAAGATCTGTGTCTGACCTTCTTTCCTAGACTCAGCTTGAATCTTGTTGGTGGGAGTCTTCTTACATAGTGAATTCATTTCACAGTTGGGTCTTGGAGAAATAAAATAAAAAAGTTTGAAGCTTTTGATCTATAAAGAAGAAAGCCGAAAAAAGACCCCAGTTGGAGGTAGCTCCTGGGGAGGCACTGAATATACAGGTAGATTTCATCCTCCCTTGACATCTCAGGAATAAACCAAGGCTCTCTTCTACTGAAACTATTTGTTAACTTTAGAAGGGTCTGCTTTTCTGTGGATCTCTGTGATTCTGCCCTTCATGCTGTCAGAGGGAAGTTTCCCATCTTCCTCCCAATCAATTTCCCCTAGTCCAACTGCAATCTATTTCTTTTATGAAGATTGTTATTAGTCGAAAAGCCAATCTCTGGATTTTATCTAGCCACTGTTTCTCCATACTCCATAATCAACTCTAGTGTTTTCCCATAGCTTCTTTATGTCTTTGTTCAGCCTCATACCAATTGATCTGATTCAAACTCAGGAGAGTTAAGAAACCTTGTGTGCTTCTTGCTAAAGTCTTTTCTTTCTTGGTATCCTTTGTTTAGTTCTTAGGTGGAAATGTTGTATACTCTGCTTCATGTATGTGTGCTGTAATGTAAAAGTCAAATATAGAAACAGTATCTTACAACTTTGTCATGTTATTAAAATAGATTTTCTGTGAATTATCAAAAGGTAGTTGCACATTTTTAAACCCTCAAAGACCTAAATGAAGCATCTGCAATCGTCCATCTCATAATGACATAAGTGAAACACTTATCACACAAGTATCTTAACATTAAAACAGTCTGTCAACAGGAAATTTTGAATGTTTAATGCTGTAGAAAGCAATTTTGATTATAAAAATTTGTTTACTTTTTTTTTCAAATGTCCTATTTTTGGTGGGTGTGAAAAATATTGTTAAGTACACTGAGGTTATTTCCTTGTGCACATATGTACATCCATGGGTATCATATCAGTGGATATGCTTATTCCTTCCATCCTGGTTTTAGGGTGTGGGTAGCCACATGAAGATATTAGTTCAGCTTTATGTGAAGAATACAGGTGAGGCTCTCTTTAGAAGACCTTCAGTTTTCAAAATGAACTTAGTTGTCTAATTTTTAAGACTCACTGATTTCAAAATAGGAAATTTGGGAGCCTTATTAGAGAAGTGCTAGGAAATCTTTATGCAACTCATTATTGATATAAATTTTAGCAGAATAACTTTGAAAGTGTTCCAAAGCAGACTGTTGGTCATTTACCTTGTGATGCATTCCAAAGAGCAAAACAGTACATGGACATGTGAATGTAAGAACCATATATTATAAAAAATTGATTAGATAGAATTTTTGTCTAAAACATGTGCACTAGTATATTTAAACAGTGGAAAAATTACAACTACTAGAATATAAAACTAATGCACCAATAAAATTATGAAAAAAAGAAATTAAGTAGCTAGAGCACTTCAAGTATACATTTATTATAGAACATCAAATTTATAAATAATTGTCAAATATATAGTATCAATAAAATAGTTTATCAAAGTAAATTGTTTAAAAAACTTTATTTAAATAAGAAACAAACTGTAAATGAAGATGTCATCAATCATGAACAAATATAACTTAATTTAAAAAATGTTTTTTAAAAGGAAAAAATCAGACCATTTGGTGCACTCCTCTACTCCTAACAAATCTCATCAAGGCTGAGGCAGGAGGATAGCAAGTTTGACACCAGTCTCAATGTTTTAGTGAGATCCTTTCACCAAAGGAAAACTAAAAAAGATTATGTTGCTCAGTGTACAGCATACATTGGTGCAATATGGAGTACAAAGAGAAATGAAAGAAAAAAGCTAGCAGAAGTGAAGAAAGGAAGGGGGGAGGGAGGAAGGGGAAAGAAGAAGGGGAAAAGGATGGAGAAGATACTGTTGAGGCCATATTCCAGGATGTGTGTAATCTTAGCAAGTCAGGAGGCTCAGACAATAGGATCACAAGTTGAAGGTCATATTGGGGTTGAAGCTCAGTTCTAAAGTGTCCCCAGGTTCAATTGTCAATAGTAAGTAGGTAAGTAAATAATAATGAAAACAAAAAAGATTGATAAGCTTTACATGATAAATTCCAGCCTACTTTAAACTCGGTTTTAACCAAGGTATGACCCTCTGCCTTCCCTTTGGGACCTCACCCCAGTGCCTTTGCCCCTCAGATTGGAAGGTGGCTGCAAAGGGAGAAGGGACCTCTTCTTGGGAGGGGCTATCCCCTGAGGTAGAGGAAAAGCTCGGCTCTAAAGCCTCTTTCTTTCTTGACCTGTGGTGTGCAGTCCTGGCCTTGAGGAGGACTGCGACATGAATGGAGGCTCTAGCTGCAATTCTGGGCTGCCTAGGCTGATAGAGTCCTGGGGCCCAGAAAGAGTGCATGGCAGAAGCAGAACCCTAAGAAAGAGAGGCACCAACAGCACTCTCAGTGACTAAGGGGCTCTTGGGCCTAGTGTCCCCTGGACACAAGGCAAGACTGTAGAGTGCACTAGATCAGCCTCGGTGCTGCTAAGCACAGGCAGCACTGGTCTGGTCTTGCAGGAGCTCAGAAAGGTCTTCTCTGCACTGAGCTCAGTACTTTTTTAAAATTTCATTTATTTTATGATTTTGTTTTTGGTATTGGGGGTTGAACCCAGGGTGCTTAAGCACTGAGCCACATCCCCAGCCCCTTTTAAAATATTTTGTTCGAGACAGGGTCTCCCTGAGTTTCTAAGTAGTTTGGCAACTTGCTGAGACTGGCTTTGAACTCGATGTCTTCCTGCCTTGGCCTACAGAGCCACTGGTGCTCCAGCTCGCCAGTTACTGATTTTTGATCTGGCACCAGGAGGCTTAAGTTTCATCCAGTTCCACCTGTTCCGAGCGGCAAGCTGTGTTTGGGGAACTCCTGGTCAGCTCTCCTTCTACAGTTATCTGCTGGGACGCTGAGGTGCGCCAGGCTGTACCTCCTCTTCCAGCATCGCTGACTCTGGGACTCCACCTACACCTTCTAAGTGGGCAAAAGAGCCTGTGCTGACTGGAGCTCATGCGGTGGGTCTTGCAGGAGCGAAGTCAGTGCCGACAGTTAGATAGATCCCGTGGCACTCCTGTGCACGTGGATGCACATGCACGTGTGAGCAACAACTGTTTTTGCCGAAGTTGGCACCCTGAGAGAAGCCGCGCCTGCACCTCAGCAGCGAAGAGGCTGAGAAGCAGCAGAGTGCAGGAATAAGCCTCCTGACAAGTTGAGGGCATCCCTGAGCAGGTTTAGGGCCTGTGCCAGGTCTGCTCCTCTGTGCCTGGGTCCTGCCCTACAGGGGACTTGCCTCTTCCAACAGTTCTTCACACAGTAGGTGGCCCCTGACCTCCACCCTCGCCCCTGGAGAAGGATGAACACCCTTTTGAGGACCCTGAGCGCCATCCAAGTGTGAGATAAGGTCATGGACTACAATCCCACAGGCCGCCTACACAAAGCTGCCAGGCATGGAGACTTGGAGGAAGTGAAGCATCTCCTTGTTCGAGGGAGCTGTCATGTCAATGACGTAGATAAGAAGAACAGGTAATAGAGTCCAAGAGGCCTGCAGCCCTAGGGACAAAGGACCTACTGGGGGAGGCGGAGCCAATGGAGAAAAAGCCAGCATCATCCAGGCCATTCCCTGGAGGACAGGGCAGAAAGGTGGTCTTGTTTTATCTGAATGCTTGGCTTTAACAACCTCAGGGACTCTTTAGTACCTATCTATAGACCTTGGGGCAGTCTGATGCCCAGGCCCTTTTGTTAGGCAGCTACAGGAAAACAAAATTTAGCTGGTTTCCCTGGTGCGGACATATCCCCTCAGGAGGCTGGCCAGCCAGCACTGCAGAGCTGCTCACCAAGGGGACAGAGCACAGTGGGCGCCAGGACCCCATTAAGGGGGCTGAGAAGTGGTGGGAGGGGCTGGCAGGGGGCGGGATCATGCTTCCTGACACATTGGGGGCATCCCAAAGCTGGGCAGTGTCTGGGCTAGGAGCTTTGCTGGGTCCACCCCTCTGTCCCTGGGTCCTCCCTTAGTGGGGACTTGCATTCTGTGCTAGCCGCCTAGGAGAAAGAGCCAGGGAAGACATGGAAGGGTCAGCGAGAAGGAGCATCTGCCTGAGGCTAGAGGGAGCTGACCTGTGTCTTCACCCAGCCTGGGCCTATGCCACCTTAGCTCTAGCTCTAGCCCTAACCCTAATCCTAACCCTAACCCTAATATTATGTCTCACTAAGAAGAATCAATAAAAAATAGAAAAAAATAAAAAGTATATTATAGTCCAGGTGGGAAAGTTCATTATTTAAAAAAATCACTCATAATATAATTACACCACTATTCTTTATTTCTGTATACTTATGTTTACATTTTGTCTAATCTGCAGCCTTGTAAGGGTCTTTGATTTGGGCAGATGATTCTTTGTTCTCTGTACTGATGTTAGTTTTGCAGTTGTTTTTTACATTACTTTTCTTAGGGTTGCCACTTCTACTCCTCTTTATGTGTTTCTTGCTTCTCATATGCTTTACTTACTAGTTCATGTGTTCTCAGTGTCTCTTGACCAATCAACCATTTTCTTAAGAAGATTATTGAGAATCCCTGTTTTTTGTGCTAAGTTAACTTAAATGAGATCTGAGACAGTAGAATAGAAGTCATGCATGAGAGCATTCACATTCTCCAAAGCAAATTGTGGGTTTTCAATCTTGTCACCCCTTCAGGCTGACCACACTAAGAAACATTCTCTAAATGCTTTGAATGCAAATCTGCAGATTTATGCTGTCCAGGTATCATTTTCTGTAGTTATCCATCCTTGTTCTTTTGTTTATTTAGGCACAGAGATCAGAACATCTGTTCACAGCATCCAAATGGTACAGGCTCTTAGTCACCAGGGCCAAGATGACTGCAGGCAGGGTATGCACAGGCTGCACAGACTGGAAGCTGCTGCCTTAATGCCCCTTCTCTGGCTTGTTCTCAGGAGACTTGGAATAGCCAGAGCTTGAACCCTGGTGTGGTGTATTTTAAAAGAAATATTCATTATTGCCAAAGTCTGAGCTCTTTCTATGGTTAACAGTTTCAAATAACCAAATAAAAATATCAGAGATTAATCATTTTTGAGTTCTACATACAATCTTTTAAGATAATGATGACACTAATTGTCTGTAATAAAGACTTGCCTTTCTGTGTACCAAATTCCCCTCAACTGTCACATACTGTTTTCCAACAGACAAAAAGGCAAATAAATGAGTGGAACAGAATAAAACAAGAAACACCAAAATATCTGAAAAAGTTTAGAATGTGCTACTGATGACATAACATATTCGTAGAAAAATAATTATGTGTCAATGAAATATGTAATAATTGTTTGTACAAAACTAGCTGGATTTTTATGTCACTAAATAATTCCTTTATACAATATGGATTATTAATTTTAAATATTGCTAAATGAGAAAAAATGTTAAAGAAAACACAAATTCTTCTGTATACATTTTATGTGGACAAAGTTCTTAGGAAAGAATGAACTGAAAAATAAGGCTTCCTTTTGTTCTTTCTCTCTTTTAGTTTTTAATTTTTTTCCTGGGGTTTGATCCCATTACCTTTGGCTTCCTATTCGAGTGCTCTACCACTAAGCTGTATTCCAGAACACCTGAATCTTATAATTTAAATTAGGGAAAGTACTTTTTTTCAGATGCACAAGTGACCTGTGTATATAGGAAAAAGGACTTTGTGTCCCTGGTAAGAGAAGGAATTTAAGTTTAATGATAAATGAAATATACTTTTTAGTTACAATACTTGTGAGGATGAAGAGTAGTGGTACTTATGTTGCTGCTTAAGTGTTGAGTTCCTTATGAATTCTCAAATAAATGATAGTATTGTACATTTTAATGTTTATTTCTGTACATAACAGTTTCTTTATACTATCTTTAGGATATTATAAAATATGCACGACTTAATATAGCAGTGTGTTAGAAAGGACTCATAGAATTGATTGTAGTCAGAAAATGCATTGCATTCCTAACATGGGATATAATGTGTCCATTGGAGGAGGCAAATATAGAGATGTATGTTGACCTAGGAAGATGTCTTTTTGAATATCAAGTGAAAATTAAGCTTGATTGTACAGAAACACAAATAGATTGTGGTCTCACGTTAGTCACAAATATGTACCAAATGTAGTAAAATTTATTATTTTCAGAATTCAGAAAGTAAAAATTTCTTCTTTCATTTAATGTTTATTTTATTTCCAACATTTGGCAATTCTTCCTTATCTTTCTGTTTGTTTCTACCTTAGTTTCATTGACAGCAGTAAATATGCTCTGTATTAATGCAGTATTTTGACATTTTCTGTGCTCTGCTTGTTTTTAACTTCCATATGGGTAGTTTTGGTAAAATTCCACATTGGCTTCTACTTGTCCTTTTTCTTAACTGTTATTTATACAATGAATATGAGTAAAATTTTAGTGAGAACTTCTTGTTAATAAACTAATCTTTGGGAGGAACAGGATATGAGTCTTGTTTCTATAGATTACTATCTTCAGCCAACTTTTATCCTCTTAAGAAGAGAAGGTAATCTTTTCATCTGTGCTTGTAGATGTAAGTTCCTATACATTACATGTATGTTTCATTCCATAGAGATTTAGTTCATAAATGCAATTGTAGATTTATCATTTTGTGTTAGTTACATTCTTAAGAAAGTAAAAGAAAGCAAATATAAATACTGTGAAAGTATTGCTTTAATTTATTAAACTTTTGTTTAAAAATGCTGAACTCCCCACCATGTACCTAAGTCTGTAATCCCAGCAACATGTGAGGCTGAGGTAGAAGGATCACAAATTCAAAGCCAGTTTCAGCAATTTAGAAAGGCCCTTAGCAGCTTAGGTAGACACTGTCTCAAAATAAAAAATAAAAAGTGCTGTGGCTGTGGCTTAGTGTTTAAGTGCCCCTGGATTCAATTCTCAGTAGAGAATGACAAACAATCAAACATACCTTACACTGAACCCCCTCAAGTATACTTTATCTGTTCTTTCATTTCATTTACTCACCATTCATATCCTGAATACCTATTATATAATTGACATATTTTGCTATTTCTCAGGTCCTACTTTCTTAAAAACCTCACGTTTCCCTGACTAGAGATTTAAAACTGAAATAAAAAAACTCAACTTGAAGTGAAGCATTTTCTCAGGCTTTTCAAAGAAAAGGACTTCTGGAGTTAAGAGTTTGTAAACTGCCCATTTGAAAAGTTAAGATCACATTAATACTGATACTAAGTATGGGATATATCTAATTTACTTAAGTGCTACAAATCTAAATACTGAACAAAGAAACATACTAATTCATTTGCATCATACATTCCTTTTGGCTTTATGTTTCTTGAAAAAAAAAGAAGAAAACTTTGCTTTAAATTTGGTCTTTTGCTGTTTTTTTATTCAGCCCTCTTTATGTATAGTACTTTTATAACTGAAATTTCTTTAAATGTCACTCATATGACTAGAGCTGCCATTGACCAATTGTTTTATCACCTTTCACTTAAGGTAAGGCATGATGGATTGGTGATGGTTCTTTATTTTATGTATGAAGAAACATTTTAAACATTGAAATACTTAGTCCTTAAAATAAATCTGAAAAATTATTAAGAATACACAATCAAAATCAAGATTTACTGGTGTCAGAAGTAATGGTGCATACTTGTAATCCCAGTGATTTGGGAGGGAAGGTGAGGCAGAAATATTGCAAGTTCAAGATGAGCCTGGGCAACTTAGTGAGACCATAGCAGAAAATGAAAAATCAAAAGGGCTCTGGATATGGCTCAGTGTTGAGTGCCCTTCAGTTTGACCCTCAGCAGTTGGGATGGAGGGGGAAGGAAAGAAGTCAGTGGAAGAGGCAGCTAGAATGAGTTGATCTTTCATTTATTTAGTAATAACAGCTAGTAAATATTGTTGTTTCTTCTGAAGAAATTATTTGAAGGGAAAGGAATTATATGCTATATAATATTCACAATGGCATGAATAATTGTCTGTTTTAAATATTGTCTGTTTTAAGTGGGATCTCTATGACCTCCTAAAAAATCTTACTTTTGTAGGACCCCTCTACATTATGCATGTGCCTATGGCCAGGCAGAAGTGGTGGCTTTTCTAGTAAAGAACAAATGTGACATTCACCTCTGTGACAGTGACAACAACACATCTCTGATTAAGGTAGGTGTAGCAAAGTATTTCTGTGAGGGATGAACTATATTTACATACTTAGAATAAAAATTGATTAATATTATTTAAATATAATTAGTAAATCCTATGGAATGTTTGTGTTAAATTTTTGGAATAGACAATCTATTTCTTGGTACCAAACCAACAGGCCATCCAACAGCAAGAAGAAGAATGTGCAGCTATTCTTCTAGAAAATGGTGCCAATGTAAATATCCAGGATACCAATGGTGGAACTCCTCTCCACCATGCTGTCTGTACTAACAACACATCAGTTGCAGCAAAACTGCTTTTACATAATACAAATATTGAAGCCCCAAACCAGGTATACATCCCCCATCTTTATTTCCCAAATATTTGAAAAACTTTTTTTTGACAGTGATATAAGCCAACAAGTGTTGTTCATAAGTAGGGTTTTCTTGATTAGAAGAGTAGAAAATGTTGGAACTTTATTTATCTTATTGATATATTTAGTTAATATAAGTATATATAAATCGACTCCACATTTAAAATTCAGGAGAGTTGTGTGGAAATATGGAGTTCAAGCTCTCTTGAAGAACCACATGAGATCTCCTTTGAGGCCATGTTACTGGGTGCACTGTGCTCAGGGTGTCCTCTTCATACCAGGCATGGGTGTTCCCCAGTTTGTGCTGGCAACCTAAAGCATTCATTCACTTGGAACCCCATACTTTGCCCTATAAAAAAGTTTTATAACTCCTGTTTTATATTATATTTTGTTTAAAATTTCATGGTTTTCATGGTAGTATCTATTTATAAGAATTGGCTTATGGAATGTATTAATCTATTTCAAATGGAATTGAATTTAAGAATTTACAAACTGATGTTTTTCAAAACTTTTACTTATATGTAAGATGCATATTTCCATTAGAATTTCTATAAGCTTCATTAGGTCGCTCATAATTAGAGGTGGATAGCATACACATTGTGCAAGCAGTATTACATCTTAGTCTTCAGCTTTGTCTCTTAAGTATGTGGGTGCTTTAGTCTTTTATGATGCTAAAAACAATTCATGTAGATCAGTATAAAACATTTGTTGATACACAAAATTTCTGAATTGCATTTTGTCTAAAATTATAAATAGCTTTAAGTAGCAATTAAAATGGAACTAGAATAAAAAAAGAAATTTGGTAATGTGGATGTGCAGTATGGTCCCAGGATGATTATTAAGAATACATTTTGTATTAACTTTCTAAAGTATAAGATTAATGTCTTTGATCTTATAATAGGAGAAAACACAGGTACCAAATGCATCAAAGTTCATTTGAAGCCTCTCTTTTTTATTGAATTATTTATGTATTCTAATTTGTTGTATATGACAGCAGGATGAAATTCATTTCATATTACACATATAGAGCACATTTTTTCAAAGTCTCTGGTTGTAACCAAAGTATTTTCATACCATTAGTGTCTTCATACATGTACTTAGGGTAATGATGTCTAACTCATTCCACTGTCTTTCCTACACCCATGCCCCCTTCCTTCCTCTCCCTCCCCTTTGCCTTATCTAATGTTCCTCCATTCCTCCCATTTTTCCCCCACCACCACCATGATGAGTCAGCATCCTCATATCAAAGAAAACATTCAGCCTTTGTTTTTTGGGGCTTGGCTCACTTAGCATTATACTCTCCAACGCCAACTCATTTTTACAAATTTCATATTTTATTCTCTTTTCATACTGAATAATATTCCATTGTGTATACATACCAAAGTTTCCCTATTCATTCATCTACTGAAGAACATCTGGATTGGTTCTACAAATTAGATATTGTGAATTATGCTGCTATAAGCACTAATGTGGCTGAATCACTATAGGATGCTGGTTTTATGTCCTTTGGGTATAAACCAAGGAGTGGGATAACTGGGTCAAATGATGGTTCCATTTCAAATTTTAAAAGGAATCTCCATACCTCTTTCCAAATTGGCTACACCAATTTGCAGTCCCTCCATCTATGTATAAGTGTGCCTTTTTCCCCACATGCTCGCCAACACTTATTGTTGCTTGTCTTCTTGATAATTGCCATTCTGACGGGAATGAGATGAAATCTTAGAGTATTTCTGATTTGCATTTCTCTAATTGCTAAAGATGGTGAACATTTTTTCATATATTTGATGATTGATTGTATATCCTCTTCTGAGAAGTATTTGTTCAGTTCCTTGGCCCATTTATTGATTGGGTTATTTGGGATTTTTTTTGTGTTTTTTTTTTTTTTTTTTTTGGTATTGAGGTTTTTGAGTGCTTTATATATCCTAGAGATTAGTTCTGTATCTGATGTGCTTTTGGTAAAGATTTTTCCCATTCTGTAGGCTCTATATTCACTACACTGATTGTTTCTTTTGATAAGAAAATTTTTAGTTTGATTCCATCCCATTTATTGAATCTTGGTTTTAATTCTTGAGCTTATAGGAGTCTTATTAAGGAAGTTGGGGCCTAATCCGACATGATGGAGATTTGGGCCTCCTTTTTTGAAGCTTCTCTTTTAATTCAAGAGAATATCTTTCTAGTGGAGTGGGAGTGTCTTATGTTGTTTTCTAGGATCTTGAACTATATAGAAGAGAGACAACAGGGTTTGTGAAGCATGGAGATACCTCCCATGTTATTGGATACCTCTCAGAACTTGTACCCCTGTAACTTTAAGACTCCATAAGTGAATGTCTGCCAGGAAAAAGTGTTGTCCATTTGGTGTTAACAATGGTACAGATATTTCCTTAATAATGGATGCATAAGGCACAATTATTTGGCATTTCTCTGATAGTGAATCAATGAATTTTTTGATGAAGCTTGGTATTTCTGTAAAGCTGGAAATTCTTTGGAATATTGATTGATATGACCAACTCTAGAGATAAAACTTTAGCTCATTAATTCAATAGGATACTTAAGACCTTTTACTACTGCACTTTAGGAATCGGGTCATTGAAAAAAAAAGATACAGTCATTATCCTCAAGAAGTGTTTTGTTTTGATGGGATGTGATGAAAATCACATAATACGTTGTAAGGTGAAAGAGCAGTTCATGTGGAAGTGCAGGGTGCTAGGAAGCTGCTCTTCATTTATTTTATATAGTATATGTTTATGTTCCTGAGGTCTAAGATTTTCAGTTCAATTGAAAAATAAGAAAAAATGTTAATAAATTGTTCTTGTTTTCCAGGATGGCTGCACCCCACTTTTACTTGCCCTAAAGGAAAACAAACATCATATGGCAGAATTTTTAATTAAGGTGAAAGCAAATATATATGCAGTTGACATGAGAGGAAGGTATTTTGTTGTTCACATATGTTATGGTTTAGATATGAGGTATTCCCCAAAACTCACCTATGAGACAATGCAAGGAGGTTCAGAGGAGAAATAATTGGGTTGTGAGAGTCTTAACCAAATCAGTGAATTTATCCCCTGACAGGGATTAACTGATTAAGGGAGTGGTAACTGAAGTGTGGTAGGGTGTGGCTGGAGGAGGTAGGAATTGGGAGCATGGCTTCAGGGTATATATGTTTGTGTCTGGCAAGTGCAGACCTCTCTCTGCTTTCTGATCACCATGATGTGAGCCGCTTCCCTCTGCCATACTCTCTTGCCATGATGCTCAGTTTCACCTTGAGCCCCTGGAAATGGAGCTGTCTTCTATGGACTAAGACCTATGACACCATGAGTACTTGAATAAACATTTTCTCTTCTACAATTGTGCTGGTATTGTCCTTTAGTCATAGTTGTTAAAAAGCTGACTAAAACAATATGATCATATATGACCAAAAGTTTTAAATAAGTATAGATTTTGGCATTTTTGCTTCAATAATGAATTTCTTAACCTCTGTATTGAATTTTAACTTCCATTTTTTATGCTTTTCCTTAAAATGGTATATTGAGCATTAATGGGCTTTGATAATCTTTCTTTTTCCTTTTGGATGGCTCTAAATTGCTTTGTTTGAAGAATATTGATATTAACTTATTCCTAATTGAACATTAATTGCTGTTGCTAGATGTTGTTCATTTTCTAATATATTTTGATGTTATTCTTCCCTTTTTTCAAGATTTTTTATTCTAATTAGTTATGCATAGCAGTAGAAAGCTCCTCAATTTATTATACACAAATGGAGCAGAATTTTTCACTTCTCTCATTATGCATGGAAGTAAGATCACACCATTCGTGCAATTGTGGATATATTGATGTCCAAATCTTTCCACTGTCTTTCTTATGCCTTTATTCCCTCACTACTCCCCTTTGCGTAATCCAAGGTTCCTCCAGTCATCCCATGCTTCCCCTATATGGATTAGCATCCATTTATCAGAGAAAACATTTGCCCCCAATTTTTTGAAATTGGCTTATTTTGTTTAGCATAATTTTCTCCAACTCCATCCGTTTACCTGTAAAAGCCATAATTTTATTCTCTTTTAATTGTAATATTATGTTGTATATATGTACCAGAGTTTCTTAATCCATCCATCTATTGGAGGGTATCTAAGTTGCTTCCACAGTTTAGCAATTGTGAATTGTGTTGCTATAAACATTGAAGTGGCTGCATCACTGTTTTAAGTTTGCTGTTTGAAGTCTTTAGGTTATAGGCTGAGGAATGGAATAGCTGTGTCCAAACGTGGTTCCATTCCAAGTTTTCTAAGGAATGTCCATACTGCTGTCCAGACTGGTTGCACCAATTTTCACTTTCACCACCAATGTATGAGTGTGCCTTTCTTCCACATCTTTGCCAACACTTATTGTTGCTTGTCTTCTTGATAACTGCCATTTCTGACTGGAGTGAGATGAAATCTTAGAGTAGTTTTGATTCACATGCTTTTCTTTTTTTTAAATACTGTTTTTTAGTTGGAGATGGGCACAATAGCTTTATTTTATGCATTTTTTTTTCTTGTGGTGCTGAGGATCCAACTCAGTGCCTCACATGTGCTAGGCAAATGCTCTACAACCCCAGCTCTGATGCTTTTATTTCTAATTGGCAAGGGCTGAGGGAAGAAAAACAGCTTTAATGGCCCAAACATTTTCTTTAATGAAGAAATAGGTGTGTGATGAAGAGAAAGAAGATAAGCTTTAAATTCTCACATGACTGTGTTGCATTTCTAGCTTTCCTATTTACAAAGTGTGACACTTTGGAAACATTACTTATCACTAAATATATTGCCTGATATGAAAAACAATGAAACATGTTTGAAGGGTGGTACTAAGATGATACATATAGCATGATTTTAATCCTTACCCAATGCTTGTTTTTATTGTTATTAACTGAAGCAATAATGATGGATTATCACCATTATTATGACTAAAGAGGTTGTTTTAAGTCTGCTCACAGCCTTTGTTTGCTTGACTTTTAGCTGACTATGAGTTATAATATATCACATCAGACTGAGGAAGAAATGGAGCATTCTTCATTGAAATCTCTTGTTTGCTTCAGATAAATAGCCTCATCTCAGTTATTGTCTATCAAGTGATTTTATGTTTATAACTTGTAATTCCCCACTGGGACAAGAGGTTTCCTCTTTGTTTTTGTCCATTTAGACTGAGAGATGATTTGCAGAGCTGATCCCCCAAGATGCTTATGTCTGTTAAGATATGTAAAGGAAAATACTAAATTGAAAAGATACATAAAATTAGCTCTTAAAGTACCTAATAACAAAGTTATTTCTCCAATTTTAGAACAGCCCTCATGCTTGCAGTGAGGTATGAATCACCAGATATAACCAAGCTTCTTATTGAAGTAGGTATTGATGTCTTTGCGGAAGATGTGGATGGAGGGACTGCATTATGTTATTCTGTTGCTAGTAGCTGCAATATGTAAGTGTTTTAATTAAAGTACTAATCAACATTAAGTGGAGGTTAAAAATAAGCACAACTATTGCATCTTATATATCATTTAAGTGTTCATAGTTCAAATATGTTAGGAATGGCAGTGACTGAGTCCCTTCATCAGCTATTAATATTGCAAAAGTCTAGTCTAATTAGCAATAATGAATAGTGCAGGACATATTACATAACTTTTTTTTTTCTTTTTCTGCTGGTGTTATGGTGTTGAGGATTGAATCCAGGTTCTCAAGCATGACCTCTCCCACTGAGTAACACCTCCAGCCCATATCTTAGAACTTTAAAATGTTTATTCTTATAGATCTCAGCATTAACCACTTCATTCCAAGTATAATGTCTCCTACAGCAACTGTGATTTTTCTTATTAGGTATTTGCAGTTTTAAATGCTCAGATTAGTAAAAAATCTCCTTACTTTCCTCTGGAACCTAGCTTTTCCACTATCGTTCTTGAATCTCCCCAGAATTTGTGAATTCCTTAAGTTCAAGGAAGACAGTTCTCTTTTACCACCCAGCTGGAAGAGAAAAATGGACTTTAAAATCATTATATATTTATGTCATTTCTGTCAATTGTATTGCTGCAGTGTTGATATTAGAACTGGTTAACTTTTACTACCCAGTTGTCCTGACTGATCACTATCCCTAAGTGGAAATACCAATGTAGGTTTGAAAGTTACACTTATTTTTTAAAGTTACCATTTGCATGTGTGGTTATGCTCACTTATGATTCCCAAAGCAGCTGCATTCTGCTTTGGCATGTGAGCCATCTAGCTTTAGTCACATGCATAGTGAGAAAACCATGTTCTCCACTTAAATCCTTACATAGAGTCCATGTGTTAGCCAAACCCTTTGTGGTGAGTTATTCTTTGAGGCTTTCATTTGTCTTTTCTGCAAATATTTGTTGGAATCATTTCAAAACTATGAGATGCTTTAAATAATGTCATAGGAAGAGATCAGTTTCCTTTCATGTTTGCTAACAGATTAATTATACCCAAAAGCCTCATTATGTCCTGTGAAGCACCTTTTTTTGATAAGGGGAGGTCTTATATTACTGTTTCCAAGAGGGAAGTGTGATGACTTTTATTGGCATCTCTAGTAATTTTTCAATTGTGATGAAGATTTCTCAAAATACTTGCCCATCTGCTTGAAGGTTTCAGAATATTTCAAGTTCTGCCTCACTGGGAAGTCATTAAGCAGCATTCTAAGTTCTAAGAGAGATAAGATATCTAATTCAGTTAAGCCCTATAGTGACACATGAGTATCTGTGTATAAAATAGGATTTTGTCATCCAAGGCAGTTGAAGATGAACACGAAGACTACGCATCATTCTAACAAAGATCTGCTGGTTCAAAATTTGACTTGATAGAGAAGGAATAGTAGCAGGCCAAGTCAAATTTTAACCATTTGTTAATTTTCTGCCCTGGGTGCAATTGCTTAGTTTCAAAACAGGGGAAAATTATATTATGTAATTTAAGGATATAATATATTCATAAATAAGTTGGATTACAAATTATTCCAATGCTGATTTGCCCTAAATTATAAGGCCTAAAGAAGAACACAGTCAATATCCAAAATAAAACCTAATAGTATTTTCTAATAACTGTATCTTTTGAATATTAAATCTTGTGATAGCAATTGGCTTTCCAAATAAAGAAATAATTATTTCATTACTATTTTTCTTAGCATGTTTTAATATTATCTCCTTAAATCTTCATAACAACTTGGTGAACTAATGAAGTATGGTTTAATTTTTTAGAAGGAGACTTGAGCCCACGTGAAATGACTTGTGCAAGATCAAAGAGCTATTGTTTACAGAGAGAGGATCTGAATTCAGAACATTTTTCTTTATGTCAAGCTACTTTAGTTAATTTATTGAGTGGTATTGTCCTTAATGTATAATTATTTCACCTTTCTTTTATCTTCTTCATTACAAGCCTATGATGCAGTGGAAAATGCCTTAACTGCAGATACTTACGACCTGGAGCTGGAGGATCACTTGAGCCCAGGAGTTCAAGACCAGCCTGGGCACCACCATGGTGAAAACTCAGCTCAAAAACAATACAAAATGAAAACATAAATCCATACAAATAACTATATGCTTACTAGAATATTTACAGAGCTCACAAATTTGAAATACATGGAATGAAATTCTGTTATTAGCTCTGATGATGTCTAAAATTCTTTCAAGTTAATACATTTGTTTAATATTTCTCACTCAGTATTAAAATAGTAATTGTATTATTTTTCTATAGATGGCAACAGGAAAATAATGTTTGACTGTACAGAAGGAAAACATAGAATGAGGAAAAATACCAAAAAAGGTAAGAATTCTGATATCTCTCTTGTTGTTTCTACCTTACTAAAGAAGAAGAATAAAAAATGTTTTGGTCACAAAGGAGCAGTGAAAAAGTCAAAGTGTAAATTGCATTCTTATTTTCTTTAAAATTTTTTTTAGTATTTTTGAATACAGTATCTAAGAATTTAATTACTGGAACTTTATAATCTGAAACAAAGTTATCTAAAAAAATTTACATGAATAGTTTTGACTCTATAAATATATATTTCATATGAGATGTTTTATGGATTCCTATTTTTTCTAATATATAAAAGAAAGACTTTAAAATTGGTATGTTGTGTTTCTTCTTCAGTGACATTATAGCATTTTAGATTTGTTCTAAAAAGAGATATTATTTTTAACCACAGATGTTGACTGTTTATTTGCACAAATTATTGGATTTCAATCTGACATTTCCATATATGCACATCTTACTTGAATTTTATCTACCCTTCCAGGTTGCTGCTTTCCCTTCCCTCACTCCTTCTGCTCAGCTCCCCTTCCCTAGTAATATATTTTCTATTTTTTAGGTTATTATTTTTTTTCATAATCCACATATGAGGGAGAACATGCCATACTTGGCTTTATATTCCTAATTTCCTGCTTAACATGATGACCACCATTTCCATCCACTTTCTAGCTTTTTTCTTTGTTTCTTCAGTGATTTCCTTCAATGTTTCTGTTAAGAAACCTGCTGCTCATTTGATGGTTTATTTTATATGTTCATTGACTGTTCTCTCTCGTAGCTTTCAATATTCATTCTTGATTTGTATTTGTCAATTTGATATTATAGAATACACAGTCATTCTTTTCTGGTTAAGTACACTTAAGGTTCTAAATGCTTCCTGTACCTGGGTTTTCATACCTTTCCCAAAATTTGGAAAATTTTCTGGTGTTATTTCACTGAACAGTTTTGTAATGACTATAGCCTGTACCTCCACTGCTTGGTCTACACCTATGAGTCATAAAGTTTAGTCTTTAATAATATCCTAGGGGTTTTGTATGTTCTGTTCATTCTTCTTTTTGTTTCTTGAGGTTTGTTACTACTTGAACTTGAAATTTTATCAACCTTGTCTTTCAGCTCTAATATTCTTTCTTGTATTTGGTCTAGTCTATGGGTGTGATATTAGCTGAATTTTTTATTTGCGGTATTAAACTTTTATTTTCAAGATCTTTGTTTGATATTTTTTCCAGAATCTCTGTTCATCAAATTGCTCTTTTATATCCCAAAGTATATTTTCTTAATTTATGCAATTATTTATTTGTATACTCTTTGAATTTAATCATCATTTTTGCTATTATTTTTTAATTCTTTAATGGATTTTCATCTACTACAATATTTTTTAAATCATTTATCAGAGGGTTATGAAAATGTGGAGGAGTAATTTAAATAAATCTTTCTTGTATTTTTATATTTAGATTTGTGCATCTATGTGGATATATATCAGTTCAACATTTATGTGAGGGACTTCTAGGGAATAGTTTTCCCTTGATATGTTCTGGATTATTGGTTTGTTGTGCTTTGTTGAATTTATTTCCAATTGCAGTTTGTAGTGTAGTTTCCTTATGACTCCTCTAACTGTGTTTCATGAGTTCCAACACAGTTTATATTGTCAAGATTCTGAGGGACCACATTTCTTTGCACATTTTACAAGATCAGAGTCACTTTGTAGACACTAGTATATTTAGAATGCACATTCCATTCCACTACATCAGTCTTGCCAGTATTGTGCTGTTTGTGGGAGAAACCCAGGTTGAGTACCTGTGTAGGTACAGTCTCCATAAGGTTTGTGTCATTTTTCTCTGCTCTTGCTATGTTGTGAATGTCCAGGATTGGATTTCAGTCCCCTCTATCCATGGCATAAGGGCTTTTATCTCCCTTGTTCTTCTTCCTATTCTTTTTTTTTTTTTGATAACAATCCTTGTTTTTAATGACCAGTGATTTCATTTTTTAAGTAACTTTTATTTATTTATTTATTTGTTTATTTATTTTTATGTGGTGCTGAGGATTGAATCCAGGGCCATGCACATGCCAGGTGAATGCTGTACCTCTGAGCTATAACCCCAGCCCATATCTTCCCGTTCTTTAAGTTCCTGTGCTTATATAAGTGGAACAATACAGTTGATATCTTTTGAAATATTCAAAATATTAATGTTCCAAGGTAATGAAATGTAGTCATTTGAGGTAGGCTTTTTCTTTCTTTTTTTCTTTTGTGGATCTAGTGATTGAACCCATAGCATCATGCAGTCTATGCATGTGGTCTATGCCTGGGCCACAACTCCAGCCCTTGTTTTTTACTTTTAAAATTTTGTTCATCAACATAGGATATGAGGGTATATGGTATACATGCTGAAAAATTATGATATCTGTAAGGATTTGTCACATAATATGGAGGATTGAGAGGAACAACACTACACTGGATGGCACAGCATGAATGGGATCATCCTGCTCTGTTTGGACCAGATGAATTCTTTCACATAGAAGAAGACAACCTGAAAAGGCTATAGTTTTGTAAACTATTATCAGAATCTTTTTACAACTACCTCACTATTGGAAATAAGACTAGGAAATGAATACTATACATGAATTAAAATTATCTGCTTTTAGGGATGAGTATGAAATTAGTTTATACTGTATTATAGCAGGACTGATATTCTTTTAAAAATAATAATAATTACTATTTACAGTGCTAGAGGATAAATCCAGGTTTATGCATGCTCTGCAAGCAGAGTACCACTGATCACCATCCCCTACCTTCTTTATCAGGAGATTCTCTGCCATGGTAAATATGAAGAAAATCACATTGCCTTTTGTTGGTTTCTTACCTTACATGAAGTGGAAAATGATTTTTTTCTCCCACTAGGAGTTGGCACATTCTGGAAGTTAAAGTGACTTAATAATTGTATTTAAATACTTTTTCATATCAGCTATTACTCTTTGGCAACTTGCTGCTAACTCACTAGTGCTTGTTTTTAAACTTCTCTATGGGAATGAGTTATGGATCAGTGTGAACTCTCAAGGGTATCATCTTTCTAGTTGTAAGGCCTTGTTTGCACCACACACACGATAGAGAAAGTAGCTGAAACTAAGAGATTAGTATCTGTCGCGACCCCTTGCCCGCAAGGAAGACGCAACTCAGGAATCTTCTTTCAGCAGTTTATTCAGGCCCTTGATATTTCTTCTAATTCCTCCCTGGTCGGATGCCCCTCCCAGACTTAATAAAGCATCCCAAGCCCCAATGCGAAGCTGCCACGTGGAACTTTCTCACAGGGTGCTGAAAAACCATGCACCAACTCTCCCAAACAAGGAGTTGTTTGTCACAGACCACAGTGGAGCCAGCGCCATCCTGCAATGGCGACCATAATCTGCAGAAGCGGCTCACCACAGTTCCCCCTTTCTGTTTTCTGAAAACAATACAGGCGAGAAGTGGCTGTGCAGAAGTGGCTGCATAGTATGGCTCAGTCCTAAGGAGGGCCCTTCCCCAGATCTGAAGCCATATCAGCCGACGCCTTTTTTCGTGGGGCGGGGCGTGGACATCAAACCCGCATGCAATAGGACATGCTCTCCTTGAGGTCCACTTCAAGGATCACTCAAGTGCAGTGCCTTGCCTCGCATCCTGTATCGTGACGAAGGTGGACGAAGGGGGACAGCTGAGGCTGAACTGTAGCTGTACACAACGACAAACGAGTTGACAGCACCCTGAAAGAAAGGCATGGACTTTAAGGCGATAGAGAAGCATTAGTGTGGAAACCCACCTGCATGCAATGGCAGCGAGACCGGCAGAGTGCAAGGGCTTTCCAACACCAAGAGAATAACGAGGAAAGACATGCCGATCCCAGTGCAATGTTATAATAACTTGGGGTGCAACGACCATGTCAAAGATTTACTGTTTAAGATGCGCAAGCCAGACTTGAGGTGAATTGCCATTTTCTAAAGCTGCAAGAGCTTGGATGATCATAGCCTTATCGTGAGCATTGCGGGCCTTGAGGCGACAGAGAAACCACAAACAGAGAAACATACCGAAGCAACACATTGCACCAAAAATGCCTACACCCACCCACTCTTTAAAAAAGGAAAAAGCAGAAGATATCCAATCGGTGAATTGACCCAAAGTCACGGGATCAACACGGGTGGTATTCAAGACAGCTATCTGGGTTAGTTGAGACTGGATCATGTCTTCCGCTTCCATGGACCAATTTCCAGTCAAATATTCGCCAATGATGCAGGAAGCATTCCTGGAATCATTAAATCTGACAAAGGTTATGCATAAATGTGCACGTTGGTCAACACAACCCAAAAGCACTAAGTCAGCCAATTCTTCTACCTGAGCTTGGAGTAAATCTATTCTTTGGTTGGCAGCTAAAATCCCTGACAAAATATGTTGATTAATTGTATTTTGAGATTCAAGTATGGTGGAAGTTTGTTGGACAACTTGATTAATGGTGGCAGCAGTTTGTACTTGATTGGCCATAGCCACTCCAGCCGTAACCGCTGCAGCAGCAGATACCTCCACAGCTATCACTATAGCCGCTGTGATTCCAAAATCTCTGCGGACTCTAAGTAGCTCAACAATAGGGAATTTATCAGGATCCGCAGTGACCGGGATTGGGACAAAAGTTGGAATTTTCATATCCACTGCTACAGTCCAGGAACCATTCCAACACTCAGATAAGAGACAGGTAGTATGAGAACAATCCAGCATCCCAGACGAGGTGGCCTTAGCCAAAAGGAATAAGAAGGGGGATTGGACACAGACCATTGCAGGAGGCAATGTGGCATTATACAACAGAGAGTTGAATGAAACAGATGTAAGTCTATTACCTTGTTCACTTTCCCTAACAGTACCAGAAATATTAGCCAGCCAACTTTTGGCTCCTACCAACTGAGCCAGTGCAGAAATATGGGCTGAAGCCCCCTTTTCATTGGAAATCAGCCATTAAAACCAGGACCAACCTACTCCTGTAGAGGAGCTGGCACTATTGTTAAAGTTATAAACATACCTCTTAAGAGAGGGGGAAAGGGAGAAACCTTTAGCAACTTGATGTTTCTCCCAAGAATGATCCTGACAAGGCGTAAATGTTGGGGGGAAACCAAGATTAGGGGAACAGTAAGGAGGGGCCTTGAAATGAGTGGCTTTATAAATACTACTAGAAAAAGGAGGCACTGGGATTAGTACCTCGGAGATAATAGCCAAGGTAGTTATGTTAAGAGCAGAGCTGCTGTTTGCAGGGGTCTCTGAGCCTGATTGCTTCCCCGAAGCTACCTTGCTCAATACAGCACTGATAATGCTTCCTGAGACCTGATTGGACCGCAATGGGTCCTCCCAGTTAGTCAAAATTTTGGTCTTAAGGCTAATGCAATTAGCGTTTCTAAGGCTGAAACAAAAAACTCCTGTGAGATTAACTTGAGATTGATTAAAAATTCTCTCCATGTCCCCTCTAGGAGAGGCACAGGGAGCAGACATCTCACATGAGGTAGAAAAAAGAGTGGGGAGGACACTGGAATTACCATGAACCGGCATCGGCATTGGCCATGCCCGTGCCACTGCCCACCACCGCATTGGTGTCGCCTGTGCCATCGGCACCAGCACCAGAGCCAGAGCACTTAGCAGAATGAAGATCCTCATCACAGGATTGTTGTGGTATCTCTTGTTGCTGGTCAGTTGATGTCGAGACTCTTCTTGTCAAGCGTTCAGGGACCCACAACGGTTCCGTACGATCCTGGGGAAAAACACATACAGATCCTCGTGCCCATGTCAGCACGGGGTCAGGGCCGTTCCATTGGCCCTTAAGAACATCCTTCCACTTAACATAGCCAATCACAGAGGGCTGAGGGGACACATGTCTATCGGCCGCAGAGCGACCATGAATATCCAAATTCAAAAAATTAATGGTAAAGAGAGCTAAGGACAGGCGTTCTTTAGGAGTGTGTTCAGCTCCTATTCCCCCTTTTTGTTTTTGTAAAGTTTCCTTTAAGGTGCGATGAGCACGCTCAACAATGCCTTGTTCTTGAGGATTATAAGCAAACCATGAGCAAGTTGCACTCCCATAGTAGAACAAAAAGCTGTAAATTGTCTGCCAGTATAAGCAGGTCCATTATCAGTCTTAAGGGATGCAGGTGCACCCCATGCTGCCCATGCCTCTAAACAGTGAGTAATGACATTACGTGCCTTTTCTCCCGATAAAGCAGAAGCATGGATAATTCTAGAGCACGTATCAACGGAAACATGCACATACTTGAGGTTACCAAAGTCAGGTATATGTGTTACATCCATTTGCCAAACAACCAATGGCTTTAATCCCCGTGGGTTTACTCCATAATTAGGGGGATGAAGAAATGTGACACAGTGGGGACACTGCAATACTATCTGCCGAGCATCCGCTCTTGAAATGGAAAAAGGCCTGCGAAGCGTTAATGCATTAACATGGAAGTTTTGGTGAAACAACTTAGCCCCCTCTAAGGAGGAAGCCAAGCATATCAATTGACCTCTAGGGGCTGAGTCCGCACAGGTATTATCCTGGGATAACGGACCAGGAAGAGAGGTGTGAGCCCTGATGTGCATTGGATAAAAAGAAGCAGTGCAGTTAGAGATAAGCTGTTGAAGCTGAGTAAAGTAAGCAGACACATTGTGGGCATCACTAATAGCTCCCACGGCCTCCAGGACTTTTAGTGCTTGTACCACATAGCTGGAGTCCGAAATAAGATTAAAAGGAAAAGAACACTGTTTGAAAACTTCAATAACAATTTGTAGTTCTACCCATTGTGGATTTCCAGGAGCAAATTGATGCTGGATAGGGGGAGAGTCATTAATTACATAAGCTCCCATTCCAGACTTGGAACCATCAGTAAAAATGTTAACAGCCCCCGGAATTGGACTGGATGAAGTTACCTTAGGGAAAATGATGGGATGTTCTTTAACAAAATGGAGTAATGAATGAGAAGGGTAGTGATTATCAATACCCCCTTGAAACGAGCAACATAGAATAGCGCAGTTGTCTAGAGTAGCACATAAAACATTAAGTTGAGCTTTAGTGTAGGGTATGATAAGAGAAGAAGGTGATTGGCCGAAAAATTGAATGCTTTGTTGAATCCCTTTAAGTGCCAATGCTGCAACACCATCAGGATAATATTCTAAGGATTTTCCTGGGGATATATGTGGGTGGATCCATAGTAAAGGCCCATCTTGCCAGTAGGCTACCGCATAGTGGCAAGCACACATAACTGGAAAGGTTTATCACTCTGGAGCCTGCATAGAGTGGCATGCTGTATAGCTTGTTCTACTTTTATAAGGGCCGCTCTAGCCTCAGTAGTGAGGCTACGAGGGGAAGCAAGATCTGGATCACCCTTAAGAGTAGCATACAAAGGCTGGAGCACAATATTAGGAATATGTAAATATCCTCTTATCCAATTAATATCTCCCAGCAATTTTTGAAAATCATTTAAAGTTTGGAAATCTTGAGTCCTGATGGTAATTTTTTGTGGTTTTAATTTGTCATACCCAATTGTCGCTCCCAAATACCTGATAGAAACCCCCGTTTGAACCTTTTCAGGTGCGATGTGCAGTCCATGTTGAGCCAACAGCATCACGAGTTCTTTATAAGCCTCATTAACAGTCTGTTCTAATTTTGCGGCCAATAACACATCATCCATATAATGAATGATCTTGGTGGAGGAATACTTATGTCTGAGAGGTGCGAGTGCCTTCCCCACATACATCTGGCACATCGTGGGACTATTAGCCAACCCCTGTGGCAACACCACCCACTCAAACCTTTGATCTGGTTCCTCGTGATTACACGAGGGAAGGGTGAAAGCAAAACGTTGTGAATCTTTAGGATGCAAAGGAATGGAAAAGAAACAGTCTTTAATGTCAATAACAATTATGTGCCAGCCTTGAGGAACAGAGGAGAGCAGAGGCAGCCCTCTTTGAATGGGCCCCATAAGTTGCATCTGAGCATTAACTGCTCGTAGATCATGCAGTAGGCGCCACTTCCCTGATTTTTTCTTAATGACAAATATGGGAGTATTCCATGGAGAAGTAGAAGGTTGGATGTGACCCAAATCAAGTTGTTCTTTTACTAGATCATGGGCTGCTGCCAGTTTAGCCGAGGGAAGTGGCCACTGAGGCACCCAAACAGGCTCCTCGGTGAGCCATGTTATGGGTATTTGAGCCCCAGTGGCCCCTAGGAAAAACCCAGACCAAACCTGTTAAGCTTTTGATGACCTTGCACAGGATGCTTACACCCCTGTAGGTGACTATTAGGGTCCCAAAAAATCTTTCCAGCGGTATCCACCATCCTTGCTACAAAATCTGAAAAGGGTTCTGTGGGGCCCTGGAGAATCTTAGTCAAGTTACCAGACACCTCTCCTCTATTTGGAAGTGACTTCCATGCCCGAATGCAAATGTTGTTAATTTGATCAAATGCCTCAGGATGGAATCCTGTCTGTTGATTAGCAAATCTGCCTTGTCCCAAAAGCATATCCTTGTCCCAATGGGGGTGTCCCGCCGCATTGTTTTGGGTGGCCTGCTCTACAGCGCCCTCTAGCACAAAGGCTCTCCAGTCCAAATATTTACCTGGAGAAACACAAGCCCGAACAAGGCTAGCCCAATCAGAGGGAGTCATACAGTATCTAGACAGACTCTCCACCTGAGTTAGTGTGAAGGCGGCATCCACCCCATAAGTGCGCACAGACTCCGCCAGGGTCTTCACAATTTTGAAATCTAAGGGCTCATGGAATCTTCCCCTATTGTCATCCTGGAAAACTGGATAAGCAAGACCCATCCCAGCGTTAACAGCCCTCCATGTTTGGGCATGGAAAGCTCTCCTCGAAACACCCCCACCGTACGGCGGCGGATCCGGAGGATCATTTTTCTTGAGCTCCTGTTTATTTTTGTTCCCTTCTCCTATAGTTAGACTCCCTAGCGGACGAGACAGTCTCCCGAGCTCCTCCTCCTCATCCTCCTCCTCTTCTGACCCACTTTTGCATGGGAGTGTGCGCAGTGTACTGAGATCTGGATGCAAGCGTTTCCTCCCCCGTTTCTCGCTCCGCACACTCCCTTCCTCCTGAAATACCTCACTTCGTGCCAGAGACAATCGCCTCCTCCCCTGTTTCTCGCTCCGCACACTGCCATCCTCCTGAAATACGTCATTGCCTGCCGGAGATAATTGTTTCCTCCCCTGTTTCTCGCTCCGCACACTCCCACCCTCCTGAAATACCTCACTGCCTGCCGTTTCTGATCTTTCCTCATGTAATTGCTCTAAAACTTCTTGTCCTTCAGTAAGTGCTTCCTGGCATCTGCCATCTGTGAGGCAACTACGGATCATCTTCCAAAGGGGTATCACCCCACCCTTTAATATGCCCTGCTCAGAAGCAAAGTCAAGATCTATGCCTAACTTATCCCAGCTAGGTATAGTAAGGCTGCCCGAGAACGCAAACCACGGTGCAGCAATATCTGTCTTCTGTAAAAATCTCTGTAAAGTACTACGTTTCACTTCTAGGCCCTTGGAACGTAACAGGTGATCTAGGGCCAGGAGAAGCGGACTTGAAGATACGGCACCCATGACACAACAAAAGACGCACAAAAAACAAAAGTGAAAGTAAGAGCGAAAGTACACAGTGCAGCTGCAATAAGATGTAATGCTCTCTCTGGCTTTACAGAGGAGCTGCCGCTTTGATCGCGGGTCCCACTTACCTGGGACTAATTCCCGCTTTGATAGCGGATCCCACTTACATGGGACTAACCGGTGCACCACCCCTGACTGCTGAAAGTTTTGGTTCCCGGGTTTTGGCACCACTTGTCGCGACCCCTTGCCCGCAAGGAAGACGCAACTCAGGAATCTTCTTTCAGCAGTTTATTCAGGCCCTTGATATTTCTTCTAATCCTCCCTGGTCGGATGCCCCTCCCAGCCTTAATAAAGCATCCCAAGCCCCAATGCGAAGCTGCCACGTGGAACTTTCTCACAGGGTGCTGAAAAACCATGTACCAACTCTCCCAAACAAGGAGTTGTTTGTCACAGACCACAGTGGAGCCAGCGCCATCCTGCAATGGCGACCATAATCTGCAGAAGCGGCTCACCACAAGAATCTTCACTAGAACATCATTAGTGAGGATAAGCACATTGATTTCTATTGAGCTCTTCTCAACTTTCAGCTGGAATGCCTTTGTGAGTATACCAGTTCCTGGTCTGTTGCCCAATTTTTTGGCATGCCACACAGGATGCTTTCCACAAATGTAGATTCCCTGGGAAAGAGTATTTCAACATAAATTTCATGTCATAGCAAAATAATCATACTCTCTTCTAATTGTTCTTAAGTGCTTTTAGTCCAGAAAACTTATGATTTTGCACATTCAGCGTCCTTTAGGCTTCTAGGATTTGGGATTCTGTCTCGTTTTTCAAGTCTGAGAAGTTTTCTCCTATTATTTCATTGAATAGATTGCTCATTCCTTTGGTTTGGACCTCTATACCTTCCTGTATCCCAGTGACTCTTAAGTTTGGTCTCTTTATGTTATCCCATATTTCTTGGATGTTCTGCTCATGGTTTGTTAAAAGTCTTGCTGAGCTGTCCATGTTCTTTTCAAGTTGAAATACTTTGTCTTCATTGTCTGAAGTTCTATCTTCTAAGTGTTCTGCTCTGCTGGTAGTATTCTCAATTGAGTTTTTAAGTTGCTTTATTGCTTCCTGCTTTTCTAGGATTTCTGTTTGTTTGTTTTTTATAACCTCTATCTCCCTGTATAATTGATCTTTTGCTTCTTGGATTTGTTTATGTAATTCATTGTCAAAGTGGTCGAAGTGGTCTTTCATTGTCTGATTTTGCTGTCTAATGTCTTCCTTGAGACTCCAGATCATCTGAAGCATGTATATCCTGAATTCTTTATCTGACATTCCATCTGCTGCAGCTACTACCCCTTCTCAAGTTGAGTTGACCTGCATTGCTTGTGGTCCTTTCTTTCCTTGTCTTTTCATACTGTTCGCGTTTCTTTCTGCTTGTTGAAACCGTTGTGTTATTGATTTTTCCCCGTATATATTTATATTGCTCTTGTATAGTTGCAAAGTCTCCCTCGAAGGCGCTGGCGGTGGCTCCTCCCCTCCTCCAATTGGGGCAATGTGCCTACCACGCTGGCAGGCTGCTGGGCCTGTTCTTTTGGTGGTGGTCGCAGGTCCGCCTACCTTGTAGGCACGGGCAGCGGCTCTGTCCCTCTACAGGCCACTGGGCCTGTTCTGCCAGTGGTTCGCAGGTCCACCTACCTTGCAGGTGTGGGTAGTGGCTGTGCCCCTCCGTGGGCCGCTAGGCCTGTTCTGTCTGTCGGTTGCAGGTCTGTCTAACTAGCAGGCGCTGGTGGTGGCTCTGCCCCTCCCCCAACCGGGGCGACGGTGGGCCACTGGGCCTGTTCTGCCAGTGGCTCACAGTTACGCCTACCTTGCAGGCACGGGGGATGGCTCTGCCGCTTCGCGGGTTGCTAGGCCTGTTCTGCTGGTCGGTCGCAGGTCCACCTACATTGCAGGCCCCGGGGGTGGCTCTTCTGCTCTGCGGGTTTCTGGGCCTGTTCTGCTGGTGGGTCGCAGGTCCGCCTACCTTGCAGGCGCAGGGCAGCTCTGCCCCTCCCCCAATCGGGGCGATGTGTCTGGGGGGCCGCTGGACCTGTTCTGACGGTGGTCACTGTTCTGCCTACCTTGCAGGTGCCTGGGGCAGCTGTGCCCCTTGGCGGGTTACTGGGCCTGACCTGCCAGTGGGTCGCAGGTCCACCTACCTTGCAGGCGCGGGGCGGGGGTGATGGCGGGGGGTGGTTCAACCCCTACGCAGGCCGCTGGGCCTGTTCTGTCTGTCGGTTGCAGGTCTGTCTATCTTGCAGGCGCTGGTGGCGGCTCTGCCCCTCCCCCAACCGGAGCGATGACAGGCCACTGGGCCTGTTGTTTCAGTGGTTGCAGGTCCGCCTACCTTGCAGATGCCGCGGCGGCTCTGACCCTCTGCAGGCCGCTGGGCCTGTTCTGCTGGTGGGTCACAGGTTTGCCTACCTTGCAGGCACCGGGGTGGCTCTGCCACTCTGCGGGATTCTGGGCCTGTTCTGCTGGTGGGTCACAGGTCCGCCTACCTTGCAGGCGCCCGGCGAGTCTGCCCCTCCCCCAACCGGGGCGATGTGTCTGGCGGGCCGCTGGACCTGTTCTGTCAGTAGTCACGGTTCCGCCTACCTTGCAGGTGCCTGGGGCAGCTGTACCCCTCTGCGGGTTGCTGGGCCTGACCTAGTCCAGAAAACTTTTGAGGTTTGTTTGCTACTTTCAGCTTAAGACAACTGATTCTATCAACGATAATTTTTGTCAATGTTACAGCTTTTCCATTAGAATTATGATCATGGGACATAGTATTTTACATGTTAATATCAAGGTATGATGAATCTCATTCTTTTTCCTTGCATTTGATAAATACAGAGAAGGGATATAAGAATTCTTAATGCATTACTTGTCTATCATCAGTATCATGAATGTTTATTCTAGAATCATCTCCATGTACGACCCCAAACAAATACTTCATCACAAAGCATCATTCATATACTTTTAATATTCTATATTTTATACAATTTATTAAATATGTATTTTATCTTTCTTTAATAGGGAATGAAAGTTCTACAGAAGACTCCCTAACCAGGTAAGATAGATTTTAAAAATGTATCTGTTATGAATTCAGGTATGAAAATTTTAAAAAAAAGAAAAACAACAACAAAAAATCCTCTACTATTTCTTAATGTTCTTGTCTGGACTAGACACCGCATTACATGTTTATCACTTGATATACTCGTCACAACAGATTTGAAAGTGTTTTTGTTATTATAATTCGTTATTTACTAATTAAGCAACTGTCATTCAGAGTTGATGCCTAATTAGTCCATGATCCTCTAATTAACAAATAGCTGGTCTGAGATTGACAATCAGCCTGTCTGTTTGACAGTGCCATTTTCTTGTCCCACTTCCTAGGGATCTATGCAGCATACACTCAAGATACATGTATGACATGGGGACAAGTGCATGGAGTACTGCATACATGGTATATGCAAAGGGTGTCTGAGTGGCAAACCACTCCCCAAGTGCTAGGCATGTGAGCAACAAACCAGTTACCCTTTAGGCACAGCCCTGGGCATGAGGTCATGTGTTGCTGTCCCTGTGCTTGCTCCATGGACGGCTTCTCAAGGACACTTAGCAAGAAATTGTATTGGTTATTGCCTATAATCTGCCTAGCTACTACCTGAGTGTATATACATTGTAACTGTGCAATAAAATCAGACCTACTTCCTGCTTGGTCTGGAGGTCTTGATTAGTGACTCCATAGCCACACTCTCCTCTATTCTGTTCTTTGGACTTTCTTGCTGCATGAAAGAGAGCCCATGCAGTATCAGATCAATTCAGAAAGTCATAGGTTATTATACCCCTTTTCTTTTACACTAAAAGTTTTAGAGAAAATCCCACATAGTTGTGGTTATAAGATAATTGGTTTTTTATAACAAAGATTAGGCAAGCCCAGAGAGAAAGTTTTTAATTGAATTGAAGAATAGGTTTGTGTAGAATAGTCTACATAAATTAATTTGAGCATCAATTTAGAAGTGATTTAAATGATTTTCTTACTTCTCGCAGTTTGGTTGTCCTTCAATTTTTCTATAAAGACTTTTTAGTTTTTCAGCTTTTTTTCTATGACTAATCTTTTTGTAATTTTTTTAACTTTCTTTTCTACTCTTTTCTTGTTTCTTTTGATATTTTTCAAAAAAAAACATTTGTCAGCTAAAAACTCCACTGTTTTTTTCCCATAGAGCCAATAAAAAGCAGAAATAAGTTAATGATTTAAGACATCCTAGCAACTAAGCCAAGTATTTTATAGTCCTTCAAAATATTTTTAAAATACTGGCCAAATGGTGGTTATGATTATGAACCTGAAACTTGAGAGATATTGAGAAGACTTTTCTGGTATAGAACATGGCAGCAATGAGCTTTGAACTCAGGTTCCCTAATGCTTAGCTAATCCTCTTCCTTATTATCATTTTTTAGGTGAAGGTTTTGCTAAGAGATTGGGGGAGCAAGTTTAAGTACCCACATGGAGAAGATATAAAATGGAATTAGGAAGTGAATTCAGTAGTAGAGGATGGGCAAATTTGAAGAACAATGACACTGTTTTGGGTAGGAATGAGAATTTTGGAAAAGTGATCAGAATATTGGAATTTATGACCTGTTTAATAGAGACAAAGCAAAAATTAATGACACAGAATATTTCGAGATATCTAAAAAGGCATATTAAAATAGGAGGTCAAAGAGCATCCTGAGCAAGTCATCAATTTCTTGTTTGTTTAATTGGAGGAACTGACAAACTTCAAGGTTTTTGATAAAAGAGTTTAAAATAATTTAAGCCACTAGGCAGAGTGTCTCAAGCACTAGGGGACTTGAATTTGCTAACCTACATAGATCTATGGCCCAGAGCAGATGTCCACCTTTCACCTTTTTTCCCAACTCAGTGATGACTTCCTATGCACATGAAGGTTAGGGCATAGGAATGACTGATTGGCAAAGCCATCATAGAGCTTCAGTTGGGTACTTGTTAACATGCTTATGCTTACACCAGTGACTGAGACACCATTTAGGAACATGGAAAATGAGCTCCAATATTGTGTCCATTGTGCCCAGCCAGTATCTACATCTTCAGAATTGTAGATTTAAAGGCTGGATACTACCACTGTGTCCTAAAGAAGAGGATCCTAAGAGTGTACACCCACAGGAAGGAAGATATTTAGACTGTACTTAGGGGAACAGAGGTGTCTTTGAGTACTCTACTTTTCTGGGAATCTTTTCCCTTGATAATCTTAGTGCCCATGAAGATTTTGAGGTGCTTGATAGTTTATATGGATCTAAATGAGGCAAGACTTATACAGGAAAAATAATTGAATTTTATAATGTTTCACTCTGTCTGGCAAAAGTATTTCCAATAACAGATACATGTGCATTTTTTAACATTTGCACATTTCACTTTCAAACAATTCAAATGTTTCAGGGAACTCCCTGTGCTGTTTGTGGGTAAGGGAAGCAATGGGATATATTTAGTAGATAGTTTCCATGTTGAAGAACCCAGCTTACTCTTTGATAGAAAAGATAGAGGAAAGTATTTTTCTACTTTATCTTTAGTTATTAGAGACCTTTTTAGTTCAGGAAACAAAAATCATAGTGGCCATTTATTTGATTTTCAGTTCAGCTTTCAACACAGGCCAGTTTGTAAAGATAAATTATCCTCAGGTTCTGCCAACCTATTGGCTATCACTTTTTGAAATGGAACTAAAATCTCTTTCATTGAATATTTTATAGACAGGAAAAATTGGAGGCAGAAAGAAGTAAATAAATTTTGTTTAAGAGAGGTCATATTTTTATTAATATATCATCAAGAAATATCATTTGATATAATTTAACATTCACCAGAGTTTGTTTTTTAAAAAACTGGACTTACCAAAAATTTTTTTTTGTTTATTTGTACTCTAAAGAAGTTCGGATAAACCTGGTCCTAGTGATTCTATGCAGGATGAGGGCAGCAATCGATCTGATACCAAGGTAAAGTGCTCTTTTGTAAAGTTAATTTTCTTGCTCTTAAATTTGTTTTTGAAGGTGTCTATTCTGCAATGACCTCCCTGTCATTTATTTGAAAATTGTTCAGAAGAAACCATTTCATAGAATTATGCTAATTTTTTATTAGTATACTTTTGTAAATACCAATGTTCCCTTAAATACTTAATAGCATTGGGAGCTAGAATACACATACACAAAAAGAAAAGTTACATTAGGGAAATCCTTCCAACTGCAGAAGAAATATAAATTTTTTAAGAATCATTTGAATAAATATACTTTACTGTGACTTTTAAATCATACAGACAGGACTTTTATGATACTCATACTTAAATAAAGATTTAAACATTGAATTGGTTTTCATAGTAATCATGGAATTTGCATGGAGTCATTAATTTGAAGCTATAAAGCACATTGTGTATGCACATTGTGTATACTTTTTTCTCTTGGACACTGTATGTTTTAGTATCATATTCCTTTTAGGAGAACATTTTCTCTATTATGTTCTTGAGTCTGTATTTACACTAAAATAATATTAGAAATTGTGGCAATGTAGATGTTTAGAAACTGTTTCTTAATGCTTGCATTACAGAGGGATTGCATCATATTTTCTGAATCTCTCCACTGAGTGCTTTTAAACTCATGATCTAAATAAATATTGATGTTTATGTTTATGTTTATGTTTATGTTTATGTTCTTTATGTTTATGTTTATGTTCTTGAGTCTGTATTTACACTAAAATAATATTAGAAATTGTGGCAATGTAGATGTTTAGAAACTGTTTCTTAATGCTTGCATTACAGAGGGATTGCATCATATTTTCTGAATCTCTCCACTGAGTGCTTTTAAACTCATGATCTAAATAAATATTGATGTTTTGTGCAAGATGATAAGTAGTTCTTGAGGCAGAGTATCTCCATGAGTATGTGATAAAACTTTAGTTTTAGAACTTTCTTGCATTGTAGTGTATTAAAATATCCACTCAAAGATCTTATGTAACATTCTGAGACTTCATATTTGAGACATATCTTTACTTAGTTATTTACATATTCATTATAAATCTCTTCTATCATCATGAGCCATTTGAGGTTAGGAGACATATTTGCATATCTCCCAGAGTGCTAGAATAAGGTTTGGAATACTTTTAATGTTTTTGACATAAAAAAGGGACAAAAATAGATTTATAACCCTAACACTTAAGTAATATAATATTCATGGTATAGGTAATAAGCAAATCTATTGAATTTCTAAAAATATGACTTAAATTTATATTCTTCTTTAATGCCTAGATTGTAGAAGTTCAGGTGAGTTATCGTGAATTAATGTCAAAAAATGAACAATTAAGAAAAATGTCATAAATAGGAAAGTTGGAACCAGAGTCTTAACCCATGTGTTATTAAATACATCTTCTCAAGTTCTACATTACACTAGAATTATAAAACTATTTTTCTTTTAGAGGGAGATATTTGAAACATTTTTCTCATTTTTTCTTTCTCTTCAGTAGTAATGTTATAGATTTCAGAAAGTGGTTTGTAACCATTTAAGTCACAGTTATTATATTCTAATAAAATGTAATGCTTGATTACAGAATTATTAAGAAAAATCAAGCATACTATAATACTAATGAGCCAAACATTAGTATGAATAAAAATCATAATTGTATTTCTTATCATAACCACTCTTAAATCCTCTCTTTTTTAATGACTTAAACTCATAGTCAATTGACTAATCATGTCTTCTATTTTTGTTTCTTTCTCCTCCCTTATCTTGTAAAAATGTCTTAGTCCTATAAAACATTTCTTTAGTGTTTGTTCCTTCAGCTATCTTTGTTTCCATGTTTAGTTTTTTAAAGTTAATCTCCTGATTAGAAACTGTGTGGCGTTCAGCCATCAGTTTTTGTCCCAAATATTATTTTTGTCATTATTCTTCTCTTTCGTAGAAGGATCTACATTTATATAATCATTTGTCTTCAGCTGTTTGACTCACAGGATTGAAGCAACTTAGGCCGTTTGTGATTCCAACCACTTTTATTCATAAGATACACTTAAAATCTCAGATAGCATGTTTTTCCACCAAAAGGTTGTTCATGCCAACATAAATCATAAAAATCCATTCCAAATATCACATGTAATTATATTTCTTAAATTGTTATTTTTTCAAAAACAGTACTCTAAATTGTTACATGTGGCTACAGTTTTTATCCTAGATTATTTGGGTTAAGAAAATAGTAAAATGAATGTCAGTATTTTTGTAATAATCAATTGGAGGTAAGGGTAGTAACATTTTGGGGTTCTCTCTAACATCTCTCATAGTTCTCATCCCATGAGAAGATATAGGTTAGTAAGTGGCAATATTAGGTTTTGAGTGTATATCTAATTACTCAGAAACTTGTGCTCTTAGTATTGTATCATGGAGCAATGGCCAATATTATAATTGCATTATCAATTTTGGTGCTTGCTACAACCAAATCTTTTTTTTTCATTTCTAGAATATTGTAAAAGTAAAAGAAGAATTATGTGAAGATTTTCAACAATCCAGTAAAAATGGTAAGCTATTTGAAGACTGCTTCTTCTTGTGCTGTTCATTAACTTGAAATGATAGACATTTTCATATGATCTTAACTTTGTTTTTACTGTCATAGAAGCAATATCTGACACAACAACACAAAAAAATAAAACCTTGTTTGACAATAGTGGTACTGAATGTCAAAAGGAAGATGAAGATGCAATCAATCTGGCGCAATTTTTCAGTATAAAGACCCCTTTCTTTTCAGCATTTGACTCAAAGGTGAGGTATTTTTAAGCCTATTTTTTCCATGTCTTCTTACATGTCATCTTCCATATGCACATAATAATGACATCCTAGAGATAAACATAAGGCTACAAAGTTGTAAGGATAGCAACAGGCAATGTATATGTACAGGATTTACATTTATAGAACTTGGTGGGAGTGAACAATCCTTAGGCATGCCATTTTGGAAGGAAAGAATTAGGAAAAAAAATCATTATCCCCCAATTATATATAAGAGAGTACATGGAAGGAGAGCCCCTTACCTAAGGAAAGCCCAAAAGAATGTATTCCAGAGCTACCAGGCTAAACCAAAATTTAAGGAAATATATTTGATAGTTTAAAAAATAAGAATGTGTTCTTGACAGTGTTCCACACATGGGAGAATCATTTATCAAACATGTCATGGCAACAAAGAAAGACTACCATTATTTGGGAAGGTACCCACTGCAGTTGGGCTGATTTGAATTATCTACCAGCTAGAGGACAGAGTGATCCAACACTCCTCTCTGGGATTCTAAGCTATTCTCCTCTCTGGGATTCTAAGCTATCTGAAAGCTGAGAATCTTTCAAAAGAAACAATGACCAAGAGTTTTTTTTTTTTTTTTTTTTTTTTGTATAAGATGTGTAGTTTTATTGAAAATAAAGAAGAAGGCAAAAATTTATAAAAACTGAAGAAAAAGAAAATAAGCCAAAAGAACAGCTTGATGAATACAAAGCTGAGAATGAGAGATGCATAGGAAGAAATCATCTAAGGGCAAGATATATCAGATTGAATAAGAGTCAAGATGAAAGAAGTAAAAAATACAACAGAAGTAGTGAATTTAAGGAAAGCAGGATCTCTATATTATTAAATATGATATAAACTAGATTCTTCTGAAAAACTTAGAGCTAATTTTAATGAAGACCTTGAAGAAAATATAATCCTCACTTCTTTTAAATTTAATGAGTTTGTAGTTCAGTTGTGGATTGGAGTGGGAGTGGAGTCAGTGAAGATCTTTCTTAGTGTGAATATAAGCTCATAAAGATTGGAAGGAGCCAGTCAACAAATGCTTAGCAGGAGGCCATTCTGGATAGGGAGAACAGGGGTCATTACCCTGAAATGACCAGAGAGGGGGTGTGGGATCACTATCACCATAATCTTTTGGTGATTATAATGTGTAGAAAACAACATGCAAATAAGTGCTTGGCATATTTTATATGCTTAATAAAACAAAGTTTTCATTCTGTTCTAATTAAAGCTTGAAATTTTAAAATTTAGCACTAATGAATTATAGACAAGATGATTAAGATGCTATTTTTTATTGATGCACATAAAGTACACAAGTGATTTCACTGTGGCTTATTTGTAAATGCATATAATACTTTGGCCAATTTCACTCCAAAATTCTTACCATTTCTCCCTTCCCACACCCAACTCCTTTCTCTCAATACTGATGGTGTTTCCCAGTGAAAATATCTCCCTCTTTAGTTTACCCATAGAAGAGAAAATGTGATGCTTTATTTTCTGTGTCTGACTTATTTTTCTTCAATTGATGCTTTCTAAGTCCATCATTTTTCTAAAAATGACACAATATCCCTTTTTTATATATCCCTTTTTATGTATATCACATTTTCTTTTTTAAATTGTTTTTTAAAAAATAAATGACACCAGGGAATACATTAAATTCTTATTATGCATATACAGCACAATTTTTCATATCTCTGGTTGTGTACAAAGTATATTCACACCAATTTGTGTCTTCATACATGTACTTTGGATAATGATGTCCATCACATTCCACCATCCTTGCTAGCCCCTCACTCCTCCCTTCCCCTCATGCCCCTCTGCCCTACCTAGAGTTTGTCTGTTTCTCCTGTGGTCCCCCTTTCTACCCCACTGAGGAGAGGGAGAGCTGTGTCAAATGGTGGTCCCATTCCCAGTTTTCTAAGAATCCATACCCTAATCTTTATCAGGTGGGATTAGGCCCCAACTTCCTTATTAAGACTCCTGTAGTGCAATAATTAAAACCAAGAATCAATAAATGGGATGGATTCAAACTAAAAAGTTTCTTAGCAAAAGAAATAATTTGTGAGGTGAATAGAGAGCCTACATCCTGGGATCAAATTTTTACCTCTCTCACATTTATTTTATCTACTTATCAGTTGAGAGGCACCTAGACTGATCCTACATCTTGTCCATTATAAATAGTGTCATAAAAATATGGATATATTCAGAATCTCTTGAGTATGCTGACTTTAATTGTTTCAACAAATACTGAGGAGTGGTGTAGTTGGATCATACAGCAGTTCTATTTGTAGTTCCTTTTTGAATAACCTCCATAATGCTTTACCTAGGGGATATAGTACTCTACATTCCCACCAAAAATTTATAAGTGTTCTTTTGTCCCCACATCCTCCCCAGTATTTATCACTTGCTTTCTGATTGGTGTAAGATGAAACATCAATGCTGTTTTGATTTACATTTGTTTGATCATATTGTCAGTAAGCACAGATAGTTTGACTTCTTCTTTTCCTATTTACATTCCTTTGAGTTCCTTTTCTTGTCTGATTACTTTGATAATGTTTCAAGGAGTATATTGAATAGAAGTGGTATGAGGGGACAACTTTGTCTTGTTACTGAATTTAGTGGAAGTTCTTTTAGTTTTTCATCATTTATCAAATGTTGGTTTTGGGTTTGTCACAATGGCCTTTATGATGTTGAGGTAAATTCCTTGAATCCACAGCTTCTCTCTCATTTGTAATATGAATGGATGTGGATTTTTTTGAAGATCTTTTATGTGTCTATTGAGATGATTATGTGATTTTTATTGTTAGTTCTGCTTAAGTAAATAATCACAGTTATTGTTTCATGTAGTTTTACCAGGCTTGCATTTCAGGAATGAAACTCAGTTGATCATGTTGTAGTATGTTCTTCATGTGTTATTAAATTTGGTTTGCTAATTATTATTTAGAATTTTTCCATCTATGTTTATCAGAGATATTGGTCTATAGTTTTCTTCCTTTGATCATCTTTGTCTTTTGCTTGAAAGTTATACTACCCTCATAAAAAAAGTATTAGGGGTGTCCCCTTTCTTAAACTTTCATGGAATATCTTGAGAAAGACTGATATTACTTCATCTGTAAACTTCTTATAGAGGTCAGCTGTGAATCCATCACATATAGAGCATTTCTTTTTTGGAATGCTTTTTATTGCTGTTTAAATTTCATTACTTGATATTGTTCTGTTAAGGATTACTTTATCTTGTGGTTCAATATGGGTAGGCTATATGTGTTTATAAATTTGTGCACATTTTCCAGATTTTCTATTCGATTGGAGTATAAATTTTTCAAAATAGCCTCTGATAATCCTTTGGATTTAGGCTGTTTGTGAGGTGATGTCTCCCTTTACCTCTGATTTTGTCAATTTGCTTCTTTTTACTCTTTCTTTTGGTTAGTTTGGTTATGGTTTTGCTGATTTTATTTATCTTTTCAAAGAACACACTTTTGTTACATTTATCATATGTATTTTTATCTTATTTTCAATTTTATTGATTTCTACTCAAATCTTAATTCTTTTCTTCTACAGGTTTGGAATTAGTTTTCTTTTTCTTTACTAATGTCTTGAGGTAGAACATAATTTTATTTATTTGTGAATCTTTTTATTTTTTAATAAGATTCTATTGATATCTATATATCTCTATCTATAGATAAGTTTTCAATTAACCTTTATTTTTTGTTTGCAGTACTGAGAATTGAACCCAGTGCCCCATATGCTAGGCAAACACTCTACCACTGAGCCACAACCCCAGCCCCTCCAATTTTTGATATAGGCTCCAGTGCTGTAAATTTGCCTTTTAGTACTGTTTCCATACTTCTCTAGAGATTTTAATATGTTGTGTCTTTGTATTTGTTTGTTTCTAAAAATTTCTTAATTTATGTTGTCATTTCTTCTTTTACCCCTTATTAATTTAAGTGAGCATTGTTCATTTGTGATGAGTTTTATGGTTTCTAATATTTTTTGTGTTGATTTGAGGCTTCATTCCATTATGAATTGATAGGATCCATTGGAATATATCATTTTTTAAAAATTGCTCTAATTTGCTTTGTGGCATAGGATATGATCTATTTTAGAGATAGTTTCATGCACAGCTGAGAAGAAGGTAAATTCAGCTATTTGGGAGTGAACTATTAGATGCCTGGTAGGTCTTTTTGATTTATAGGGTTGGTCAGGTTGGAGATATCTTTGTTATTTTTTTATTTGATGACATGTCTATCAGAGGTAAGAGAGTATGGAAATCTCCCAATAATTTTGTGTTGGGATCTATGTGTAATTTAACATTGTGGTATATTTTTTCATATAATGGGGTGAATTGACATTTGGAGCATCAAAGTTTACTCTGGTTATATTTTTTTCTGTTGGGTTGTTTCCTTTATCAGGCTATAATGGCCTTCTTTGTCTCTTATATTATTTTTTGCTTAGAATCTACTTTTTTGAATATGAGAATAGCTACTCCTGTTTGTTTTCTCAGGCCATATGAGTGAAATATTTTTTGCTCTCTTTTAATAACCTTCAGCCTGTGAGTGTGTTTGCCTATAAGATGAATCTCTTATAAACACAAATAGTTGGATTTGTTTTTGATTCATTCTAATAATCTGTGTATTTTAATTGGGGGAGTTGAAAACATTAACATTCATTGTTACATATGAGTATGTGTTTGTGTTTTCCTGCCATTTTTTTTCTCTCTGTGTTCAATCCTTTCATAATTGTCATTTAGTGGATTATTATTCTGTTGAACTTTCTTTTTTGCAGTCTTTGGGAAGTGCTTCTTTAGTTCCTGTATGTGCAGTTTATCTTTGAATGTTATTTGCAGTGCTGTTTTGGTACACATGAGTTACTTTAGTTTATTCTCGTTGTGGAATGTTTTTATTTCCACCTTAAATTTGAAATTGAGCTTTCCTGGGTATTGTAAACTTGGATGGCAGTTGTTTTCTTTTAGGCTTTGAAATGACTCATTTCAGGCCCTCCATAATTTTAGAGCCTCAGAGTGAAAACAGAAGTGAGCCTTATTGTTTTGCCTCTAAATGCAACCTAATGTTTGTCTCATGTAGCTTTTAGTATTTTTTTTTTCCTTTCTGTTAAGTTTGGCATTTTGATTATGATGTGTCTCAGTGAGCTTCTCATGTGGCTGAGCGTATTTGGGTTCCTGTAAGCCTCCTATATATATTTGTCCATCTCAGTCTTAGTATGGGATATTTTTTTTGTAATTATCTCATTCAAAATATCCTTTATGCCCTTAGTTTCTATTTCCATGTTTTTCTCTTCTATCCTAATGTTTCTTGTATATTTTGGTCATGCTGTATAATTATTTTCCCTTTACTGCCTTCTGTGTATTCAAGATCATATAGCCTATCTTTAATGCCTGAATTTCTGCCTTCAAAGTAAGGTTCTATTTTCTTCTCCATCTATTTTGTTAGTGATATCTTCAAGTGACTTTGTAACTTGTGGATTGTATTTTATTTCTAGGATTTCTCCTTTATTTGGTACTTCTATTTCATTATTAAAATTGTCTTTCATCTCCTATAATGACTCTCTTAATTCCTTACATAGATATTGAGTTCATTGAACATTTTGATAATCAGTTTTTATAATCTTTCTCTGGGTTTTTGTCAACCTCATTATAAGTGAGTTCCCATGGTGGGGGATTATGGATTTTAGGGTTGGCTTTGCTTGCCTGATTTCTCATGTTTTCAGGACTCTTGATCTTGTACACCTTTGAAGTGGATTCTTCTAACACCTTTTTGTGTGTGTGCATGTCCATTGATTTGTAGTTATCTATCCATTCTAGGACCTTTCTCTGTTTGCCGATGTATGAGTAAATGCCAGGGATGTGACTTGAGTTTTTTCTCTGGTTTTTCCTCCTTCAGTCATTATTGGTGATTTGGGGCTTTTTGCTTGCTCTATTCTTTGAATTGGAGTAAAGGATAGAATGTTTATTTCTGCAGAAAAATCTTTAACCTATGGGATTTAATTTTGTAGTATTGGTTTTGTAGCTATAAATTCTTTTAACTTTTGTTTATCTTAGAAGGTTTTTTATTTCATCTGCAAATCTAAAGCTTAATTTCTTGAATGTAAGTTTTTTGGTTGGCACCCATTTTCTTTTAGAGCTTGATATATGTTGTTCCAGGTCTTCTAGCTTTCAGGGTATGTGTTGAAAATTTGCTGTTATCCTAATTGGTTTTCCCCTATATGTAATCTGATTCCTTTTTCTTTTTTGGAGTGGCTAGGTTGACCTGACCCTAGGTTTAGACATTACCCAACTGCTTCTGTGGGTTTGCTTCTCAGGTGCCTCTCAAGACATCCAATTGTGGGGATAGGGTGCTGTTCCTGCACTCACTTTTGCCCAGGAACTCAACCATCCCAGGTATAGTTCCTTTGGGTATTCCCCTCACCAACTGCCACTTCCAGACCACTTCAGATGTTCATGTGAGCCACAGGACAGCAAGACTTCCTTTCATCCTTCCAACTCAAGTCCCCTGAAGCACAGTTACTCCATACCCATTTCACTCACATAGGCCAGACTTTGCCTAGATGCCTGGGTAGGCACTTGCTAATACCATGGCTGTGTTTGTATGTGTTTCTGATCTACGGAGTTCTTCAGATGTCATGGAATGCATGCTGGCCCCTAAAGGATTCCTGCCTGAGCCCCGCATGGCCAGTCAAGATAGAGCACTCACTTGTTTCACACCCAATTGTAATTGTAAAAAACCTACAGAGTTTGCAATCTCTTAGTTTAAATAGTTCAGGCAATATTTTTGATCTCTGATTTCACCACACGAAAATAACTGGTAGGTCTGCTCAGGTGACCAGTAGCTACTGTCTTCAGTGGTGAGCTTTCTTCTTTATTGTACTGTATCTGAACTTCCAATTCTCCAAGCTGCTCTATTTCCAATATTAAATCCCAGGGAAATCCCTTTTTCATGACCTCAATGAGAATTACTTATATTTCTTATATTAATATATGATTATATTAATATGTAATATTAATATATTAATATTACTTGTATTAATGTGTTGAGGTCCACATTATCAGCTGCTTTGGTTTTATGCCACAGAGTAGCCTAGAAACCAGACTTCCCTACTTTCACATGTTGTAATTTCAAGTTAATCTTTTGACATTGTCCAGTTTCTCATTTTTATTAGTATCTGAAAGTCTACTCATGTACCATGTCTTTAAGCCTTAGCATTCCTTTTTTCTTCCTGATGCAGTACATTGGTAGTACTGTGTACACAGATTTTTATTTGACTAATGAATGTATCATTTGCAAATTTTTTGGTTTTTTCCTAGAAACTTTTATCTCATCACTGATATGTTCTTTCAACATCTGTATCATCTTCATTAATTTATTTCTTAGTTTTCTTAAATATTTTTACAATCAATTGTTTCTTCAGCATGCTTGTCAATCTTGGTATGTGAATTGAGTTACTGGGAAATTTGGAACTTTTGGTGGTTACTTATTACATGTCTTGCTCATATTACTTATATTAATATGTTGAGGATCATGCATGTATTTGGCTAGATTTCTTTTCTGCTATTCACTTTGGTCATTTAATTGAGGAGATTTCACTTGTTGATATGTTCTGAGCAGAGGATATATCTCATTTTCAAAGCTCCAATGCAAGAAAAGAGAAGTGCCAGCATCATTCAGTTATAACAATTTCATAGGAAAGAATGACACTGGTAAAAGTCACAACTTGGAAGCAAAGCACATGTTAATTTATAACAAAAATATGTTTAAAATGATGTCTCTAAATTATCTAAGCAATGTGAAGTGGGGAGTAATAATGTAAAATGCATCAAAAAAGGTATCAAGTGATTCCAAAATTAATACTGAAACAGATAAAGAAAAGCTAAAAAATATATTAAAAAATGAAAATGTGATGGAAGGGAAAATCTACAGATGGTATATGAGGGTGAAAAATAAAATGAGAAGTGAGGCAAATAAAAAGGAGAGATTTTAAAACAAGTACATATAAAAACCCATTAAAACAAAAAAAATTCTATAAATTAGACATATTAAAACATAAATCATGAGGAAGAACATTACAAAGAAACACTACAAAAATCCAAGACCAACAACATTTCCAAGTCAGGAAATGTTGATGTAATTAAATGTAGAATTCTGATGTGATTAAAATGTAGAAATTTGTTTCAACAACTTATGTTTTTATAATTGATCAGTCTTTTGGGTTTTTTAGCTAGCAACTTCAGTTCTACTTATTTCTTTTCAATTCTAGTCCGAAAAGACTGGAGTCTCTACCATGAAGTACCCTCCTGTATGCCTACCAGGATGTGTTACAGGACCATTTTCAGAAGAACAGGTAAATCACATTCAATATTGACTTTGTGTATCTGGATATAGTGTACGTGCTGCCCCCAAAACATGAAGTAGTCTGTACTATAAAACTCAACTCGAAATATTGCCTAATAATACATGAAATACAATAAATATTTACTTAATATGTTTTTCCAATCTCATTTAGGCTCTCATGGAAATAATTAATACTCCTTTATTCAATCAGTACCAATGAAGGGTGCAAAAATGCTCAAATCAGGTAAATTTTGCAATACAAGTTCTCTGTAAAGATGTATATGAAAACATTTAAAATGCTATAAGTCTGTGTATTTTTATTCATTTAAAAACTTCATCATATACTGGCTAGAATATTTTGTTTCATCTATATGTCTGGAAACATTCCCCCACTTCAGGTCTTAACATCTTTATTTTGTGCTGTTGCCTTCTAATTATTTATTGTTGATATGTTCTGAGCAGCGGATATGTATCATTGTGCTGTTGCCTTCTAATTATTCATCACCATGTATGCATTTGCACCTCACATACATCCTGCCCATGACATTTGTAGTCATCTAGGTACAGTGCAAATATGAGCATGAACCACTTCATACAACATGATGGTCCAAGTATTTTAAAGTTAACTAGAAATTTTTCATGATATAAACTATTTTCCCTGTCTTTTCAGTCATCTGTCATTACTCCTCATCAATCTTCCTATTTTTTTAAAACATCAAATGTGTACTTTGTTTATTTATTTATTTTTATGTGGTGCTGAGGATTGAACCCAATGCTTTGCACGTGCCGGGAAAGCAGTTTACCACTGAACCACAGCCCCTGACCCCAATCCCCATATTTTTTGACAAATATGTCATTGAATATATTACTTTCTCTCTTGCGACTGTCTTTCATGTCCATGTCATTTCCTGTCCTGGCTACTTACCTCACTACTTAATACAGAGATGAGGCCCTACCTGCAGAAAAGCTACCACATGTGAAGCCTTTTATCCACACTAGCATGTACTGGGGACTCAATCAAATATCTGGTCAAGTAAATAAAGATGGAGAAATAGGTGACTGATAAAATTGTTCCCTCCAATCTAGAAGCAATGTGATAAGATCTGTAAATGAAGAATTTACAGTAAGAGTTGTAAAGAATCAGTAGAAAAAAATGGTCAAGAACTAAAAAAACACCAAGGAAGTAACACCAGCCTATATACACAGAAGAGTGATGTAGATTAATTCTACTGTTCCTGCTCCCTCTTTTCTAATCTACTGAACTTCTTGTTTACCTCAATCCTTTGTTATGTGTTAACATCCACATATCAGAGAGAACATTTGACTTTTGGGTTTTTGGGATTGGCTTATTCTGCTTAGATAAAATACAAGAATAACTCAAAAGGACAAATAAAATATATATCTATAAGAAAAGAATCTCATAGCAACTCAGGATTACAGACATGGGCAAAGTATTTTCATAGGGCACCAAGTTAGAGCACTCTCCTATAATATTAGCCATGGTACTTTTGATTAAGTTGAAATGAAACCTTTGAATCTTAAATTTAAATCTGAAATATTTTGTTTTTTAGAATAGCTTTATTAAGTAAAATAGATATAAAATAAAGAGAAACAAAACACCAGCCTATGTCATTAGTGAGAGTTAAGGAAGACTTCATATAGGACAGTGAGTCCCAAATGCAGAAAAGAAATTTGTTAGAATAAAAGAAAAAAAAATTTCATAGATAAGAGACAGGGAATTATTGACAAAGGTATAATAATATCAGTCATTTTGGAAATCACCAGTAGTGAAAGAGGGGTTGTTTGAAAGTTACTTAGAATAAGGTAGAACATAGCGAACAGTATGAATTGTCATGTTTCTGTGGAACTATAATTTTTGTTTCTGAGGACTTTCCATTTATCTTGAGTGGTGAATCTTTGAGATACTTGTGTGCATTGAACCTGGTGACATCTAGCTCAAGAGGTTTCGGAAATTTTGGATTAGTATAGATATTTACTAGAGGAGTCAATTTTAGCTGGGCATAGTGAAGTATATCTATAATCCCAGGAATGTGGAGGGCTGAGGCAGGAGAATGGCATATTTCAATCCAGCCTGAGCATTTTCCAGAGATGGTGTCTCCAAATAATATAAAAGACCTGGGGATAAAAGTCAGTTGCAGAATGGTTGCCAAGCTTTGGGTTCAATCGCAGGGCCTCACCCAACCCCTCACAATCAGAATACAAATTATAAGATAAATAGTCATCTAAAAGTTGAGATTAATTTAAATGCATATTTGGGAGAATATAAATAGATTACTGTTAGAGATATTTATTTTTATTTTGCTAGACAATCCATCCCTCTTTATAACTCTTCTAAGTCATTTAACTGTATGTATACATTTGTCAGCAGAACCATATTTACATGTGACTCCAGAGGAAAGGAGAGAAATTCTTGATTGTACCCAAATCCAGCAACCAAAGGTATGTAAACATTTAAATTTAAGTTCCTGACTTCCTATATTTTCCTTGCTTTAATAATAAATGGGCTAGGGCTGGGGATGTGGCTCAAGCGGTAGCGCACTCTCCTGCAATGCCTGCGGCCCGGGTTCGATCCTCAGCACCACATACAAACAGAGATGTTGTGTCTGCCAAATACTAAAAAATAAATATTAAAATTCTCTCTCTCTCTCTCTCTCTCTCTCTCTCTCTCTCCCTCACTCTCCCTCTCTCACTCTCTCAAAAAAAATAATAAATGGGCTTAATAAAATTACCTTTCAAATGAATGCTAGAATGAAAAATCATTAATTATTTTATAAGCCTAAAAGTATTCAAACTGGTTGTGAATCTACAAATAATTTCAGAATTCATGGTGCCTCCAGATCAATTTTATTCCTGGGATTGAGGTAAAAAAATACTTTGATTGGTTATGCTTCCATTTGGATAATGTCCTTAAGTGATCTGCTAATTAACAACTGGTTGAAATTAGGAACAAACTTAACAGCAAGGGCCACTGAATGCATTCTTGTCATTCAGTCATTTCTTCTGGCTGAAAATTTTAGTTTAGTATTACCAGTCTGTAATGTCTTGGTCAAGGATTTCATCGTACTTTGTCTTCAGTGTTTTCTTTCAAAGTAGGAAACTGACTCTTTTGAGGAATATAACTGCCTGAGCAATTAGGTAAGAGAACAAATAAATAGGAAAGGAAGAAGTTAAAATATCATTGTTTGTAGAAGACATGGTCCTTGACCTAGAAGATCCCTGAAACTCCATGAAAAACTGCTAGAGATAATGAACAAATTTGGTAAAGCAGCAGGTTCCAAAATGCACGTTAAAAAAATCAATAGGTCTTCCATATACTAACAATGAATCTTCTGAGAAAGCAATTAGAAAAACATTTTTTTACAATATCTTTAAAAAATACCTAGGGATTTTTGTATTTAAATATTTTTTAGTAGTCACTGAAGGTTAAAAGTTGGGAAAAATCATATCACTCATATGGACTTCGGAAACAAGCAGGAGTGTCCATACTCATATCAAATAAAATAGATTTCAAGCCAAAGTTAATCAAAAGGGATAAAGAGGGACACTACATACTGCTCAAGGAAACCATACACCAACAAGACATAACAATCATAAATATATATGCTCCAAAAAATGGTGCAGCTATGTTCATCAAACAAACTCTTCTCAAGTTCAAAAGTCTAATAGACCACCATACAATAATTATGGGAGACTTCAACACCCCTCTCTCACCACTGGACAGATCTTCCAAACAAAAGTTGAATAAAGAAACTATAGAACTCAATAATACAATTAACAACCTAGACTTAATTGACATATATAGAATATACCACCCAACATCAAGTAGTTACACTTTTTCTCAGCAGCACATGGATCCTTCTCAAAAATAGATCATATATTATGTCACAGGGCAACTCTTAGACATTATAAAGGAGTAGAGATAATACCATGCATCTTATCTGATCATAATGGAATGAAACCGGAAATAAACAATAAAAGAAGGAAGGAAAAATCATGCATCACTTGGAGAATGAACAATAGGTTACTGAATGATCAATGAGTTATAAAAGATATCAAAAAGGAAATTAAAAAATTCTTAGAGATAAATGAAAACACAGACACAACATATCGGAATCTATGGGAAACAATTAAAGCAGTGCTAAGAGGAAAATTCAATGCCTGAAGATCATTCCTTAAAAAGGAAAAACCAACAAATAAATGATCTCACACTTCATCTCAAAATTCTAGAAAAAGCAGAGCAAAACAGCAGCAAAAGAAGTAGAAGGCAAGAAATAATTAAAATCAGAGCTGAAAGTAATGAAATCGAAACGAAAGAAACAATTGAAAAATTGACAAAACTAAAAGTTGGTTCTTTGAAAAAATAAATAAGATCGACAGACCCTTAGCCATGCTAAGGAAGAGAAGAAGAGAGAGAACTCAAATTACTAGCATAAGGGATGAAAAAGGCAATATCACAACAGACACTTCAGAAATACAGAAGATAATTAGAAATTATTTTGAATCCTTATACTCCAATAAAATAGAAGATAGTGAAGGCATCAATAAATTTCTTAAGTCATATGATCTTCCCAGATTGAGTCAGAAGGATACAGATAACCTAAACAGACCAATATCAATTGAGGAAATAGAAGAAACCATCAAAAGACTACCAACTAAGAAAAGCCCAGGACCAGATGGGTATACAGCAGAGTTTTACAAAACCTTTAAAGAAGAACTAATACCAATACTTTTCAAGCTATTCCAGGAAATAGAAAAAGAAGGAAACTTCCAAATTCATTCTACGAGGCCAATATCACCCTGATTCCTAAACCAGACAAAGACAATTTGAAGAAAGAAAACTACAGACCAATATCTCTAATGAATCTAGATGCAAAAATCCTCAATAAAATTCTGGCGAATCGCATACAAAAACATATCAAAAAAATTGTGCACCACGATCAAGTAGGATACATCCCTGGAATGCAAGGCTGGTTCAATATATGGAAATCAATAAATGTTATTCACCACATCAATAGACTTAAACATAAGAACCATATGATCATCTTGATAGATGCAGAAAAAGCATTCGACAAAGTACAGCATCCCTTTATGTTCAAAACTCTAGAAAAACTAGGGATAATAGGAACATAGCTCAATATTGTAAAAGCTATCTATGCTAAGCCTCAAGCTAGCAACATTCTGAACAGAGAAAAATTGAAGGCATTCCCTCTAAAATCTGGAACAAGACAGGGATGCCCTTTCTCACCACTTCTGTTCAACACAGTTCTCGAAACACTGGCCAGAGCAATTAGACAGATGAAAGAAATTAATGGCATAAAAATAGGAAAAGAAGAACTTAAATTATCACCATTTGAAGGTGACATGATTCTGTAACTAGCAGACCCAAAAGGGTCTACAAAGAAACTATTAGAGCTAATAAATGAATTCAGCAAAGTGGCAGAATATAAAATCAACACACATAAATCAAAGGCATTCCTGTATATTATTAACAAATCCTCTGAAATGGAAATGAGGACAACCACTCCATTCACAATATCCCCCCGAAAAATAAAATACATGGAATCAACCTAACAAAAGAGGTGAAAGATTTATACAATGAAAACTACAGAACCCTAAATAGAGAAATAAAAGAGGATCATAGAAGATGGAAAAATATACCCTGTTCATGGATAGGCAGAATTAACTTCATCAAAATGGGGATATTACCAAAAGTTCTCTATAGGTTCAATGCAATGCCAATCAAAATCCCAATGGCATTTCTTGTAGAAATAGATAAAGCAATCATGAAATTCATATGGAAAAATAAAAGACCCAGAATAGCAAAAACAACTCTAAGCAGGAAGTGTGAATCAGGTGGTATAGCGATACCAGACTTCAAACTATACTACAGAGCAATAGTAACAAAAACAGCATGGTACTGGTACCAAAACAGGCGGGTGGACCAATGGTACAGAATAGAAGACACAGAAAACTACATTTATTGATTGCCATATGTTGAATCAACATTGCATCCCAGGGATGAAATCCACTTGATCATGGTGCACAGCCTTTTTGATATGTTTTTGTATTCAATTTACCAGAACTTTATTGAGAATTTTTTCATTTATGTACATTAGAGATATTGGTCTGAAGTTTTCTTTTTCTTTCTTTCTTTTTTTAATGTATCTTTCCTGTTTTTGGAATCAGTGTGATATTGGCCTCATAGAATGATTTTGGAAGTGCTCTCTCTTTTTCTATTTCCTGACGTAAATTGGGAAGCCTTGGTATTTTTTCTTCTTCAAAGGTCTTGAAGAAGTTGGCTGTGTACCTGCCCTGTCTTGGGCTTTTATTTTCTGGTAGAATTTTGATGGCATCTTCTATTTTATCACTTGAAATTGATCTGTTTAAAATGTGAATAACATCTGATTCAATTTGGGCAAATTAATTGACTCTAGAAATTTGCCAATGCCTTCCATTTTTTCTATTTTCTTGGAGTACAGGTTTTCAAAATAATTTCTAATTATCCTCTGTATTTGTGTAGTTTCTGTTGTGATATTTACTTTGGTATTATACATATTAGTGATTTCAGTTTTCACTCTCCTTCTCTTTGTTAGCATGAATAAGGGCCCATCAATTTTATTTATTTTTCAAAGAACAAACTTTGGTTCTGCCAATTTTTTAAAATGTTTGTTTCAATTTCATTGATATCAGCTCTGATTTTAATTATTTCCTGTCCTCTGATGCTTTTGTTATTGATGTTTGCTTCTTTTCCTAGGACTTTGAGATGTAGTATTAAGTCATTTATTTGTGACTTTTCCTTCTTTTAAGGAATGAACTTCATGATATGAACTTTCCTCTTAGAACTGCTTTCATGGTGTTAAAAAGAATTCAATATGTTGTATGTGTGTACTCATTCACATCTAAAAATATTTTAATCTCTTCCTAGATGTTTTCTGTAACCCACTAAACATTCATATATAGTCTCCAGGTGTTGAAGTTAATTTTATGTCTTATTTTATCATTAATTTCTAATTTCAATTCATTGTGACCTGATATAATGCAGGGTAGCATATCTACTTTTTCATATTTGCTGAAGAATGCTTTGTGGAATATTATATAGTCTATTTTAGAGAAGGATCCATGTTCTGTTGAAAAGAAAGATATTCTCTGATTGAAACATGGAATATTTTATACATGTTCGTTAAGTCTAAGTTATTAATAGTATTATTGAGCTCTATGGTTTCTTTGACAGCTTTTCTTTGGGAGATCTATCTAGTGATGAAAGAGGTGCATGAGAGTTTCCTAAAATTATTGTGTTGTGGTCTAATTCGGGTCTAGTTCTGAAAGACACCACACTCCTTAAGACCTCAGTTTGTGGGAGAGTAATTTCATGGAAATCCTTGAAACATGACCCAGATTAACTAGAGCAGACCCATTGGGAACAGAATGCTATGCACAGCTTATACTTTGAATATCAAAATAGATTTTTTTCATGAGCAATCCCACGACTCTCAGGTACCCAAATGTATCAGAATGAAATCATCCTACAACAATAGGGTTTACACTTTCCCTTTGTATTACCACAATTTGAGTTTTAATCTAATATTCCATTGTTTCTCAGAACTGGGACCTCTATCTTCTACTATGATTGCCTCATGCAAGCTCACCTTAGCAAATGCGGAGGATGTGAGAAACGAAGGCACACTGGTGTCACCCATGGGTAAGGGAAATCAAGAATAATTTTAAGGAGCCCTTCCTCTGAAATGCTATATCTCAGCCGATCTGTTACAGGAAAGTTCTTTGATCAGAAATGAATGACCCCTTTCACTGGAATCTACACAATGGGTACTCACTTTTAGCACAACGGAAGAGAAAGAACACCTATTGGTAGTGCAGTGAATTAAGAATTCTGGTATGTCACAAGGAGAATATCTGCCACCACATCCTCCTTTATTTGGCATGTTTACATTAGCATGGATTCCTTTTCCTCTTTGATTTATGGTGATCAGAAACAGTCTCATTGTTAGAAACTTCACGGCTTGTTTTCCTTCAACCTACATCAACGCCCTTGTTGTGGTACAATTCAGCCTTGTGGTTTGGAGAAGCAAAAGTGAGGAAATAAGCAAAAAGCCCAAAACAAAGCCAAACGCTAAAGCAATCATTCACAAAGCTAAAGATGAGTGTCCAGCTACTTCTGAATACCATAGGAAGGTATGGTGGGTTTTGTCACATGCATGGTTAACACTCTCTTTTACTTTTCCTCTTCAATATATCAGATGTCTCCTTCCTTGAAGGAAATTTCACTTTGCACTTCAATTACCTAAACATTGTGGTACCTACACAGCACTTATTTACTGTCATTTTCCCAAACCCATCCAGCCTCCCACTGGATTGAGTCATTCTCCTGCAACTAAAGCTAAAGCAAGGAAGGGTGTCAGGAAGAAGTTTGTCAGGACTGTCACATCAGGTACCTTTGCCATAGGAGAAATTTGGATAGCCTTCTATGAAAACCTTGATATGGTGACCCTATGTGAAATCCTCTGAAAGGCTCCCCTTCGTAATTATTTGCATCCCCAATTCACAACCATAAATTGTGTAAAACCCAAGATCTGCCACTGGAATCCTTACATATTTAGGGATGTATAAACAGGTATGAGGAATTTCTAAGTTTTCCCAAAGTTTCCAAATGTTCCCTGCACATCTCAGCAGTAGTGCCAAGCTCCTGACACACTGAAGTTCACATTGGAGCTTGAATGCTGGAATAGGTGGTGAGCCAGTGAAGCATATGAGGATGCCATCTACAAAACTCAGATTGTGTTCTACCATGACACCCAGTGTATTATTTGATGGCTCACACTAGTGTTGGGCTTTATGCTCCAATTTACTCAGTCAGTGACCTCCTTCTTTCATAGGCTTCATTCTCCACTAATTTAATACATTATGTAAGTATATGTCTCCTTTTTCATCTTTCTGATACAAAAGTATCATATTTTTTAGGACAAAGGCAATAATTTTCTCACATGGTCTCTAAGGCTGCCCATCCGAAGTTCCTCCTTCATGACAGTGATGCATTTGATCATGTTCTCATTTCCTGCATTGAAAATCATTTTGAAGGGAGGGAATTGAACCCAGTACTTTGACATGTGAAGCAGTTGCTCTAATACTGAGTCTGGATTCCAGCTCTTGTGAATCATTGAGGGGCTTGGTAAATCAATCCAAGGCTTAGGACATTGCCCACCAAACACAAAAACACTTTCCTCAACATAGGCAACTGAGAAGCCCAGAAACCACATGGTGACCACAAAAGCCTGAAACCAAACTGATAGTGCTTTTCCCATCTGTTTAGATACCTCTTGTTCCCTTGTGAAATAATGTAAAGTTCCAGGGACACTGATTTGTAGTTGAATTCATTTAAAAAGTTGATTGTTCACCAGCACTGAGGACTTGGTGTCCTCTAGATGTCTGCACCAGACCAGCTGTGAATCAATTTTATATTGTGCGGATGCCTTCCAATCACTCACCACAAATTTTGCATAGGCCTCTCACATTCAATGTGCCCAGGAAATGTGTCCTATTCTAGCTCCAGTGCACATATATATGAGTGTGACCCAAGGTGTACCATGTGGCTGTCCAAGTTTTGTCAAGTTAACTAGAAACCTTTCAGAGGGTCATTTGGGCCTATCTCAGGGTATATATCCCTATGCCCTGTCCTATCAGTCACTTTTCATGACTCCTCCTCACTCCCTGTATTTGTTTGAAGCCATGGAGTTGCCATTGAATTACTGTCTTTCTCTCTTGCAACTCCCTTTCCTGCTATCACCATTTCCGACCATTGGCTGCACACCTCAGTCACAGAGACCCAGCTCTGGCTCTGCATCCAGAAAAGCCAACCCATCTGAAGTTTTTTTATCCATGTTAGCACATACCGTGCGCTCTGTCAACTATCAGTCACGTAATTGTCAATCCCTACTTGACAATTGTGACTGATAAGGTTGGTGGAAATGTGACAGATGATGTTTTCCCTGCAATCCAAAAGTCACCAGTAGAAAGTATTAAAGGAATCATTGACAATATGTGATTTAAACAAACAGTGAAAAAATTACGAAAGTGCAACCAAAGAAAAAGGGATAGAGGTACCAGTCTGTGTGCATAGGAAAATTCATGTCAGATTCATTTCAATGGTTTTCCTAATTCCTGTCCTCTTCCTTTTTCTTCATTTCCCTCTTCTGGATGTGCTGAAAATTTATTTTTATTAACCTCCACTACCACGCGTCCTCAATTCTTTTGTGTCTCTCAACAACCACTTTTGGTAGGGTACCTTTGAACTTTGATGTTTTGAAATGGGGCCTGTTCGATTAGATCATGTCCCATCACTAGCCTGGGATCCGATTTAGAAGAAAATGCACTCCGTGTTTACATAAATTTGTCAAAGTACACTCCAGTCCCTTTCATGCTTAAAAAGAACAATCTACATAGGTATATGTCAATGCATATATAATACACACTCACATAGAAATACCTTGTCACTCCAAGCCATTGAGGATTTCATCATTGGGCAATAAATCTGGCGAGCACCCCCTGGGTAAGACCAGTTCACATCAGCAGCTAGTCCATAATTATGGAAGTCTTCATACAGGAGACTAGTCTGAAAAGACGGAAAGGAATTTGTCATAATAGAAAACTGGAACCTTTCAGATGGATCATGGTGGAAGGAATCCTATCAGTCACTTTGGAAGTCACTAGAACTTAAGTGAAGTGGTTTGAAAGTTACTATTCAGAAGGAGAGTGGGGTGTACCTTGTGAATTATCATTCTAAGGGGTTTTTCAGTGGTGTTTTTTAAGAATTTCCATTGATCTTGAGTAGTGAGTCTTTGAGCCCTTGTGTGCATTGAATCTGGTGGCATGTGGTAGCTCCCCAAGAGGTTTCCAAAGTTTGGTATTCCACTCAGCATTTTCAAGTGTGTGAACGAGAGCTGGGTGTAGTGAAGCACATGTCTACTCCCTGCTGTACGGGGGTCTGAGGCAGAAGGACAGCAGGTCTGAAGCCATTGTGGGCATTTGAGAGAGATGATGTGTGGCAATAGTATAGGAACCCTAGGGAGAAAATTCTGTGGCAGCATGTTTGCGAAGCATGCTAAGTCCATGGGTTCCATTCCAGGATCATTCACTCACACATAGCAGCCATGTAAATATGAAAATCAACGTGCAGCTAAAGGTGTAGGTGCATGTTAATGTATGCGTGGGAAAAATAGAAGTGAATTACTGTTAGACCTGTGTTTTTCCATTAGGACACAGGATCACTTTTCAAGATGTTCTAATTAGTTTCTGTAAATCTGCACATTTTTCAACAGAACCACATTTTGATGGGACAGCAGAGGAAGGGGGCACCACCCATGATGGTTCCAAGAAGCAGAAGCCAAAGGTAGGTAAACATGGACATTTCAGTTCCTGACTTCCCAACATTTTTCTTGCTTTAATAATGGAGAGTAGGCCCCATAAAATTACCACTCAGAATCTTCTCCTTATGCATAGACCATCACTGAATGCTTAAGTCTAAAGGATCTTGAAATGGTTTTGAGTGTACAAACCATTTCAGAATTCATGGTACCTTCCTGAACTGCTTTCTGCTGGGGTCTGAGGCAAAAATTTGCTGAGTGTTTTCTGCTTCCATTTGGATCACCTCCTTAACTAATCAATGACTGATGAGCCAATGTAAGCCTTATTAACCTCTGGTTATAATTTTGAACAGATATAACAGCAATGGCCACTGAACGGATTCACACTTAAGGGTTGTCACTTTCTGTGGCTCAAAATTTGAGGTTGATACTATCAGCCTCTAATCAAGGGTCATGGATTTCACTAAGCCTTGTCCTTGGTGTCTCCTCCCCAGTAGAGAACTGACTAATTCCTGAAACACAGCTCCCTGAGCATTCGGGCTAGAGATACAAAGAAAAGGGCAAGAAGAGAAAAGGAAGAAGTCACAAAACCAGTTTGTGCAGAAGACAAGACTCTGAATCTAGAAGATCCAAAAAACACCACCAAAATATTTCCAATTCCAGAAGTAATAAGCAAATTGAGACAAGGAGCAGGTTAGGAAGGGAACAGATAGAGAAAAAAATCACTTCTTTCCCATAGACCCACAGTGAATCTTTGGAGAATGCAAGCAAAAGCCATTTTATTCCCATGATATTCTCAGTTTGCCTGCTAGATTCTACCACACTCTTTTTATTTGTTTTCATGTCCCAGTGGGTCTTGGAGATCTGAAATCAAAGTCACTTTTCAGCCTTGGTATACTTTTCCCTAACTGTTTCCTAAGTAGACAGTGCTGCCTACTCTACCACATTCTTATGCACAAGTTAGGTCAAGGCAAAATGGATATACCATTTTTTTTCCTCAGCTGGCATCATGTGCAATGAGTGTTTCCCTCAGCCCAAAAGTCTGCATTTAAATTTCTAATGGTTTGGTTCCGCTAAGTGAGGCCAAGGGAACAGTGTTACCTTTCTGTTCAGCATACCTGAATTCAGTTTGTCTTACAAACCAAGGTGAGTCCATCACAAAATAACCTGTTATCAGAGTGTTTCCAGTGTTCAATGGGGGCTAAGATTAGATGAATGTGTTTGATTATATTTTAAATATTATTCTCTCCTTTATGGTAGAAAACATTGAGTAGGGTGAGTTGTTGCAGGCATTGTATGTTGGCGCAGGTATGCATATCAGATAGTATGTTCTCAGAGAAGGTGTTTCTTGTGTCCTGGTATTCTCTTGGAGAGTAAGTCACCAAGTGATGATGAAAGTCATGCTACACGGGAGAGGATATATGAAGTTTTTTGGCAAATGTTTGATTTTGGAAGCTAAATTTGTCTAGTTTTTTAAATTCTTCATGATGTGAAAAGTGCCAGTGGGATGTCTGCTTTTAAATCATGATTCTGAATTGATCATTGATATGAGGTTTAAAAGATATCAATTTTAATATTAATTTTACCAGGGAGACTCTGAAACTTTCTAAGAAGACAGCTTGGATGGCTCCTCTGAGGGTGCATTTGAAAAGGAAACAGCTACTCTGGACGGTAAGAAATGCACAGTATTAAAACATTTTATGGGACAGAATATACATTTTAAACCTAGTTAACAGTATATTTCTCTAGATGGAGACATGTATCCACTAATTAGGGCTTATACAATGATGAAGGTAAAAAGGGGTACATCTTCTGCCCTTTGAGGGACAGGGAATCTTAAGAGAATCATCAGATGATTGGAAGAACTGATTCAAAACCCAAGTAGACTAACATTGGGAAACACTGAAGTTGAGAGTACAAGGACTGAAGAATGAGCAAGGCAGAATAGAGTGCAGGGAGACAATGGAGAGACAAGCCACAGGTGTGCACCATGAAGAAGGGAAACTCCAGTGATGGGAGAGAAAGAGCTAGAGAGAGTAGCATACTAGAGATGGCAGAAAGACTTGTGAGCTTCTGGGGCCAAGGCTGGCATGAGATGTAGTGCCAAGTTGTTCCACTCTTCTTGTCTTCCTCCATGAGAAAGGCATTCAAGAAGGAAGTCCCAGTTCATGCAGAGGTACCTTGATTGACCACCAGTAAACTTGTATGTTCCAACTGCCCCATACAGAATTGAACATCCTATGAAATGCTGATGTTTTTTTGAACACCCTCGTGGACTTGGAAAGCCTAGGGTTGGTTATGTATAGATAACACAAGCCACGGTCTGAACAAATGTCTACTGGAAAGATTGACTCCTTGTACAGCTTTGATTGGGGGAACCTGGTAGAGGGGAGATGGTGGCTCAATTCCAAAGATGCAATTGATGGTGAAGGATTTAGGATTGGCCTCTTACAGACCATATCTCTCTAGTATCATGCGTCATCTGTTGGGGACCAGGTTCAAAATATGCATTGCACTCACCAGTCTTGAATTCCTTGTAAGAGGTTCCAAGGTGATTCCAATGCTCCTGACTCTCGGAGCACATTCTGAGTGGTAAGGAAATGGACTTGCCCTTAAAGAAGCCTCAGTGAAGAGCCATGGGGATATAGTTGAGGAACAGAAGGCACCGGTTTTGCTTTCATTTCTGAGCATGGCACAGTTGACAAGGGGGAAGGTACTGGTAAAGTACTGTGGGTAATTTGAAAATAAAGAGTGAGTGAGAGAAATCCATACAAAGACAATCAAGTAGATAGATGGAGACCACCATGGTAGAGGTTGTTTTTTCAAAAGCACAAGGATAGGGGAAAGCAGGAAGGCCAAAAAGATTTTAGCAAGGTGAATTTGGAGATAATAGGAGGAGGCAGAGAATGTCTGTCAGCTGTGCTCATTCAGTCATCCTCCAGCGAAATCTAAGAGGACTAATTGTCCATAGATGACTGGAAGTAGAGGAGAATGGTAGAATGGAGTCCCACTTGAACAAGTCATTTCCAGATGCTGCACTACCAGGGCAAGAACCTGTATTTTGCAGTGATGTTAAAGGTTCATATTAGCTCTCTATGATTTTAGAAGCATTGATTTTTTTCCCCACAAAGACAGCTCTTTTCCCCTTTTGTAGGGAGGGGGCACAGTGCAGTCCAATGCAGAGATTTTAGCAAGCTACAAATGTGACATACTCCTGAGTGACACCTCACCCCTTCAAAGCTCATATTGAAAGATGACCAAGATAGATTAAAGCAGAACCATTGAGAACAGAAGTCTTTGCAGGGCTTATACTTTGAATAGCAAGACAATTATTTTTCATGAGCAACCCCACAAGTTTTAGGTACCCAACGGTATCAGTATGAAATCACTCTGCAACAACAGATTTTACACTTTCCCTTTATTTTACCACAATTGAAACTTTAATCTTACATTCCATTGTTTCTTAGAACTGGGCCCTCTATCTTCTTCTATGATTGTCTCAAGCAAACTCACGTTGGTGAATGCAGAGGATGCGATAATTGAAGGCACACTGGTGTCCCCCATGGGTAAGGGAAATAAAGAAATCATTTAAGGAGCCCTTCTTCTAAAATTGTATATCTCAGCCAATCTGTTGAGTTAAAGTTCTTTGAACAGAAATGAATGACACCTTTCACTGGACTCTGCACAATTGGTACTCACTCACTTCTAGCTCATCCAGAGAATAAGAACACCTATTGGGAGTGCAGTGAACTTCCGAATTCTGATATGTCACAAAGAGGATATCTGCCATCACATCCTTCCTCACTGGGCATGCTTACATTGGCATGGATTCCATTTCCTCTTTGATTCATGGCTCTCAGAATCACTCTGATGGTTGGAGACTTCATGGCTTATTTTTCTTCATCGTACATCAATGCCTTTGTTTGTTGTGGTACAATTCAGCCTTGTGGTTTGGAGAAGCAATAGTGAGGAAATAAGCATAAAGCCCCAAAAAAGCCAAACGCTAAAGCATTCATTCCCAAAGCTAAGAATAAGTGTCCAGCTCCTTCTGAATACCATAGGAAGGTATGGTGAATTTTGTCACATGCATGGTTAACTGACTCTTTCTTTTTTCCTTTTCAGTATCTCAGACATCTCCTTCCTTGAAGGTATTTGCACTTTGCACTTCAATTACTTACACATTGCAGTATCTACACAGCACTTATTTATTGTAATTTCCCAAACCCATCCAGCCTCCCACTGGATTGAGACATTCTCCTGCAACTAAAGCCAAAGCAAGGAAGGGTTTCCGGAAGAAGGATGTCAGGACTGTCACATCAAGTACCCTTTGCCATAAGAGGACTTTGGATAGACTTCTATGAAAACCTTTGATATGGTGGTCCTATGTGAAACCCTCTGAAGGCTCCCCTTTCTAATTCTTCTGCATCCCCAATTGGCAACCATGATCTCAAATGGGTGTAAAACCCAAGATCTGCCACTGGAATCCTTACATGTTTAGGGATTTATAAACAGGTATGAGGAATTTCTAAGTTTTCCCAAAGTTCCCAAATGTTCTGTGGACAGCTAGGCAGTAGTGCCAGAGTCCTGACACAGTAATGTCCACATTGGAGCTTGAATGCTGGAATAGGTCGTGAGCCAGTGAAGCATATGAGGATGCCATCTACAAAACTCAGATTGTGTTCTACCATGACACCCAGTGTATTATTTGATGGCTCACACCAGTGTTGGGCTTTATGCTCTGATTTACTCATTCAGTGATCTTCTCCTTTAGTAGGCTTCAATCTCCACAAATTTAAAACATTATGTAAGTATATGTCTCCTTTTTCCTCTTTCCGATATAATAAGTATCGTATTTTTAGGACATAGGCAATAATTTTCTCACATGATCTCTAAGGCTGCCCATCCGAAGTTCCTCCTTCATGACAGTGATGTGTTTGATCATGATCCTATATCCTGCATTGAAAATCATTTTGAAGGGAGGGAATTGGATACAGGACTCTGACATGTGAAGCCATTGCTCTACAACTGAGCCTGGATGGCAGCTCTTGTGAATCATTGAGGGGCTTGGTAAATCAATTCAAGGCTCAGGACATTGCCCACCAAACAAAAAAAAAAACACTTTCCTCAACATAGGCAACTGAGAAGTCCAGAAACCACATGGTGACCACAAAAGCCTTAAAATACTCAGGTAGTGCATTTCCCATCTGTTTAGATACCTCTTGTTCCCTTGTGAAATAATGTCATGTTCCAGGGACACTGATATGTAGTTGAATTCATTTAAAAAGTTGATTGTTCACCAGCACTGAGGACTTGGTGTCCTCTGAGTGTCTGCACCAGTCAGATGTGGTTCGATTTTATATTGTGCTGTTGCCTTCCAATCACTCACCACCAATTTTGCATAGGCCTCTCAGATTCAATGTGCTCAGGAAATATGTCCTGTTCTTTCTCCAGTGCACATATATATGAGTGTGATCCAAGGTGTACCACGTGGCTGTCCAAGTTTTGACAAGTTAGCTAGAAAACTTTCAGAGGGTCAATTGTGCATATCTCAGAGTTTGAGTCCCTATGCCTTATCCTATCAGTCACTTGTCATGACTCCTGGTCACTCCCTGTATTTGTTTGAAGCCATGGAGTTGCCATTGAATTACTGTCTTTCTTTCTTGCAAATCCCTTTCCTGCTATCGCCATTTCTGACTGTTGGCTGCACACCTCACACACAGAGACCCAGATCTCACCCTACATCCAGAAAAGCAACCCCATCTAAAGTTTTTTATCCATGCTAGCACATACTGTGCGCTCTGTCAACAATCAGCTCACCTAACTGTCAATCCCGAATTGACAATGGTGACTGATAATGTTGGCTGAGGAAGAGACAGATGATGTTGTTCCCTGCAATCCAGAAGTCACCAGGAGAAAGTCTTAAGGGAATCATTGACAATATGTGATTTAAACATCCAGTGTAAAAATTACTAAAGTGTGACCCAAGAAGCAAGGAAAGAGGTACCATTCTGTGTGCAAAGAAAAATTCATGTCAGATTCATTTCAATGGTTTTCCTAATTCCTGTGACCCCTTTTTTTCTTCATTTCCCTCTTCTGAATGTGCAGAAGATTTATATTTATCACTCCCCCCGCTTCCATGCGCCCTCAATTCTTTTATCTCTCACCAACCACCTATGGTAGGGTACCTTTGAAGTTTGATGTTTTGAAATGGGGCCTGTTGGATTGCATCATGTCCCATCACTAGCCTGGGATACAATTTAGAAGAAAATGTACTCCGTGTTTGCATAAATATGTCAAAGTACACTCCAGTCTCTTTCATGCCTAAGAGAACAATCTACATAGGTATATGTCAATGCATATATAATACACACTCACATAGAAATACCTTGTCACTCCAAGCCATTGAGGATTTCATCACTGGGCAATGAATCTGGTGAGCACCCCCTGGGTAAGACCAGTGTACATCAGCAGCTAGTCTATAAATATGGAAGTCTTCACACAGGAGTCTAGTCTGAAAAGAAGAAAAGGAATTTGTCATAATAGAAGACAGGAACATTTCAGATGGATAATGGTGGAAGGAATCCTATCAGTCATTTTGGAAGTCACTAGAAGTAAAGTGGAGTCTTTTGAAAGTTACTATTCTGAAGTAGAGTGGGGTGTATCTTGTGAATTATCATTCTAATGGGTATTTCAGTGGTGTTTCTGAAGAATTTCCATTGATCTTGAATAGTGAGTCTTTGAGCCCATGTGTGCATTGAACCTGGTGGCATGTGGTAGGTCCCCAAGAGGTTTCCAAAGTTTGGTATTCCACTCAGCATTTTCAAGTGTGTAAACGAGAGCTGGGTGGAGTGAAGCACATGTCTACTCCCTGCTGTACGGGGGTCTGAGGCAGAAGGACAGCAGGTCTGAAGCCATTGTGGGCATTTGAGAGAGATGATGTGTGGCAATAGCATAGGGACCCTACGGAGAAAAGTCCGTGGCAGCATGTTTGCCAAGCATGCCTAAGTACATGGGTTCCATTCCAGAATCACTCAGTCACACACAGCAGCCATGTAAATATGAAAATCAACATGCAGCTAAAAGTGTAGGTGCACGTAAGTGCATGTGTGGGTAAAAATAGAAGTGAATTACTGTTAGACCTGTGTTTTTCCATTAGGACACAGGATCACTTTTCAAGATGTTCTAATTAGTTTCTGTAAATCTGCACATTTTTCAACAGAACCACATTTTGATGGGACAGCAGAGGAAGGGGGCACCACCCATGATGGTTCCAAGAAGCAGAAGCCAAAGGTAGGTAAACATGAACATTTCAGTTCCTGACTTCCCAACATTTTTCTTGCTTTATTAATGGAGAGTAGGCCCCATAAAATTACCACTCAGAATCTTCTCCTTATGCATAGACCATCACTGAATGCTTAAGTCTAAAGGATCTTGAAATGGTTTTGAGTGTACAAACCATTTCAGAATTCATGGTACCTTCCTGAATTGCTTTCTGCTGGGGTCTGAGGCAAAAATTTGCTGGGTGTTTCCTGCTTCCATTTGGATCACCTCCTAAACTAATCAATGACTGATGAGCCAATGTAAGCCTTATTAACCTCTGGTTATAATTTTGAACAAATATAACAGCAATGGCCACTGAATGGATTCAAGCTTAAGGGTGGGCACTTCCTGTGGCTCAATATTTCAGGTTGATACTACCAGCCTCTAATTAAGAGTCATGGATTTTACTAGGCCTTGTCCTTGGTGTCTCATCCCCAGTAGAGAACTGACTAATTCCTGAAACACAGCTGCCTGAGCATTCAGGCTAGAGGGACAAATAAAATGGTCAGAAGGGAAAAAAAAGAAGTCACAAAACCAGTTTGTGCAGAAGATAAGACCCTGAATCTAGAAGATCCAAGAAACACCACCAAAATATTTCCAATTCCAAAAATAATAAGCAAATAGAGACAAGGAGCAGGTTAGGAAGGGAACAGATAGAGAAAAAAAATTCACAGCTTTCCCATAGACCCACAGTGAATCTTTGGAGAATGAAAGCAAAAGCCATTTTATTCCCATGATATTCTCAGTTTGCCTGCTAGATTCTGCCGCACTCTTTTTATTTGATTTCATGTCCCAGTGGGTCTTGGAAATCTGAAATCAAAGTCACATTCCAGCCTTGGTATACTTTTCCCTAACTGTTTCCTAACTAGATAGTGCTTCCTATTCTACCACATCCTTATGCACAAGTTAGGTAAAGGTAAAATGGATATACCATTTTTTTCCTCAGCTGGCATCATGTGCAATGAGTGCTCCCCTCAGCCCCAAAGTCTGCATTTAAATTTCCAATGGTTTGGTTCAGCTAAGTGAGGCCAAGTGAACATTGTTTCCTTTCTGTGCAACATACCCAAATTCAGTTTGTCTTACAAACCAAGGTGATTCCATCACAATATAACCTGTCATCAGAGTGTTTCCAGTTTGCAATGGGGGCTAAGATTGGATGAATGTGTAAGAATGTGTTTGATTTTATTTTAAATATTATTATCTCCTTTATGCTAGAAAACGTTGAGTAGGGTGAGTTGTTGCAGGGGTTGTATGTTGGCGCAGGTATGCACATCAGATAGTATGTTCTCAGAGAAGGTGTTTCTTGTGTCCTGGTATTCTGTTGGAGAGTAAGTCACCAAGTGATGATGAAAGTCATGCTACACAGGAGAGGATATATGAAGTTCTTTGGCAAATGTTCGATTTTGGAGGTAAACTTGTCTAGGTTTTTAATTCTTCATGATGTGAAAAGTGTCAGTGGGATGTCTGCTTTTAAATCATGATTCTGAATTGGTTATTGACAGGAGGTTTAAAAGATATCAATTTTGATGTTAATTTTACCAGGGAGTCTCTGAGACTTTCTCAGAAGACAGCTTGGATGGCTTCTTTGAGGATGCATTTGAAAAGGAAACACCTACTCTGGAAGGTAAGAACCGCACAGTATGAAAATATTTCATGGGACAGAATATTCATTTTAATCCTAAGCAACAGTATATTTGACTAGATGAAAACATAGATCCAGTAATTAGGGCTTACACAACATTGACGGTAACAAGGGGTACATCTTCTGCCCTTTAAGGGACAGGGAATCTTCAGAGAATCATCAGATGATTGGAAGAACTGATTCAAAACCCAAGTAGACTAACATTGGGAAACACTGGAGTGGAGCGTACAAGGTGGATTGAAGAATGAGCAACGCAGAATAGAGTGCAGGGAGACAATGGAGAGACAAGCCACAGGTGTGCACTGTGAAGAAGGGAAACTTCAGTGATGGGTGAGAAAGAGCTAGAGGGAGTAGCATACTAGAGATGGCAGAAAGACTTGAGAGCTTCTGGGGCCAAGGCTGGCATGAGATGTAGTGCCAAGTTCTTCCACTCTTCTTGTCTTCCTCCATGAGAAAGGCATTCAGGAAGGAAGTCCCAGCTCATGCAGAGGTACCTTGATTGACTGGCAGTAAACTTGTATGTTCCAACAGCCCCATACAGAATTGAATATCCTATGAAATGCTGGTATTTTTTGAGCACCCTCGTGGACTTGGAAAGCCTAGGGTTGGTTATAGATAGATCATCCAAGCCATGGTCTGAACAAATTAAACTGGAAAGATTGACTCCTTGTATAGCTTTGATTGGGGGAACCTGGTAGAGAGTGGCTCAATTCCAAATAGGCAATTGATGGTTAGGGCTTAGTATTGGACTCTTACAGATCATATCCCTCCACTCTCATGCATCATCTGTTGGGGACCAGGCTCAAAATATGCATTACATACGGCAGATCTTGAATTCCTTGTAAGAGGTTCTAAGGTGTTTCCAATGCTCATGGTCCTCAGAGCACATTCTGAGTGGTAAGGAAATGGACTTGTCCTTAAAGAAGCCTCAGTAAAGAGCCATGGGGAGATAGCTGAGGAACAGAAGGCACCGGTTGTGCTTTCATTTCTCAGGGGGAAGGTACTGGTAAGGTACTGTGGGTAATTTGAAAAGAAAGAGTGGGAGAAATCCATTCAAAGAAAATCAAGTGGACAGCTGGAGACCACCATGGTAGAGGTTGTTTTTTGAAAAGCACAAGGGTAGGGGAAAGCAGAAGGGCAAGAAAGATTTTAGCAAGGTGAATTTGGAGATAATAGGAGGAGGCAGGGAATGTATGTTAGCTGTGTTCATTCAGTCTCCCTCCAATGACATCCAACAGGACTAATTGTCCATAGATGATTGGAAGTAGAGGAGATAGCTGAGGAACAGAAGGCACAGGTTTTGCTTTCATTTCTGAGCATGTCATGTGACTAGGGGGAAGGTACTGGTAAGGTACTGTGGCTAATTTGGGAAGAAAGAGTGAGTGGGAGAAATTCATCCAAAGACAATCAAGTGGACAGTTGTAGACCACTATGGTAGCAGTTGTTTTTGAAAAGCACAAGGGTAGGGGAAAGCAGGAAGGCAAGAAAGATCTTAGCAAGGTGAATTTGGAGATAATAGGAGGAGGCAGAGAATATATGTCAGCTGTGTTCATTCAGTCTCCCTTCAGTGAAATCTAAGAGGACTATTTGTCCATAGTTGACTGGAAGTAGAGGAGAATGGTAGATTGGGGTCCCACTTGAACAAGTCATTTCCAGATGCTGCACTATCAGGCCAAGAACCTGTATTTTGCAGTGCTGTTAAAGGTTCATATTAGCTCTCTATGATTTTAGAAGCATTGACTTTTTCCCCCACAAAGACAGCACTTTTTCCCTATTCTGGGGAGGTGGGCATAGTGTGGTCCAATGCAGAGCTTTTAGTAAGCTACAAATATGCTCTACTCCTGAGTGATACCTCAACCCATCACAGCTCATATTGTGAGAGAGTCTTTTCAAGAAAATCCTTGAAAGATCATCAAGATAGATTAAAGCAGAACCATTGGGAACAGAAGTCTTTGCTAGGTTTATACTTTGAATATCAAGACAATTATTTTTCATGAGCAGACCCACAAGTTTTAGGTACCCAAAAGTATCAGTATGAAATCATTCTGCATCAACAGAATTTACACTTTTCCTTTATATTACCACAATTGAGACTTTAATCTTACATTCCATTGTTTCTCAGAACTGGGTCCTCTATCTTCTTCTATGATTGTTTCAAGCAAACTCACTTTGGCAAATGCAGAGGATACGAGAATTGAAGGCACACTGGTGTCCCCCATAGATAAGGGAAATCAAGAATGCTTTTAAGGAGCCCTTCTTCTGAAATTGTATATCTCAGTCAATCTGTTGAGTTAAAGTTCTTTGACCAGAAATGAATGACCCCTTTCACTGGACTCTGCACAATTGGTACTCACTCACTTCTAGCACAATGGGAGAAAAAGAACACCTATTGCTAGTGCAGTGAACTAAAGAATTCCAATATGTCACAAAGAGGATATCTGCCACTACATCCTCCCTCACTTGGCATGTTTACCTTGGCATGGATTTCCTTGGCATGGTTTCCCTTTCCTCTTGATTTATGGCTCTCAAAATCAGTCTCATGGTTGGAGTCTTCATGGCTTGTTTTCCTACATTCTACATCAATGCCCTGTTTGTTGTGGTACAATTCAGCCTTGTGGTTTGGAGAAGCAATAGTGAGGAAGTAAGCACAAAGCCCCAAACAAAGCCAAACACTAAAGCAATCATTCCCAAAGCTAAGCATGAGTGTCCAGCTCCTTCTGAATACCATAGGAAGGTATGGTGGGTTTTGTCACATGCATGGTTAACTGACTCTCTTTCTCTTTTCCTTTTCAGTATCTCAGACATCTCCTTCCTTGAAGGTAATTGCACTTTGCACTTCAATTACCTACATATTGCGGTACCTACACAGCACTTATTTATTGTCATTTCCCAAACCCATCCAGCCTCCCACTAGATTGAGACAATCTCCTGCAACTAAATCCAAAACAAGGAAGGGTTTACAGAAGAAGGATGTCAGGACTGTCACATCAGGTACCTTTTGCCATGGGAGGACTTTGGATAGCCTTCTATGAAAACCCTTGATGTGGTGGCCCCATGTAAAACCCTCTGAAAGGCTCCCCTTTGTAATTGTTTTGCATCCTCAATTGGCAATCATGATCTCAAATAGGTGTAAAACCCAAGATCTGCCACTGGATTCCTTACATGTTTAGGGATGTATAAACAGGTATGAGGAATTTCTAAGTTTTCCCAAAGTTCCCAAATGTTTCATGGACAGCTAGGCAGTAGTGCCAGGCTGCTGACAAACTGAAGTCCACATTGGAGCTTGAATGCTGTAATAGGTGGTGAGCCTGTTTAGCATATGATGATGTCATCTACAAAACTCAGATTGTGTTCTACCATGACACCCAGTGTATTATTTGAGGGCTCACACCAGTGTTGGGCTTTATGCTCTGATTAACTAAGTCCTTGACCTCCTCCTTTTATAGGCTTCATTCTGCACTAATTTAATACATTATGTATGTATATGTCTCCTTTTTCCTCTTTTCAATAGAAAAAGTATCATATTTTTAGGACATAGGCAATAATTTTCTCACATGGTCTCTAAGACTGCCCATCCAAAGTTCCTCCTTCATGACAGTGATGCGTTTGATCATGTTCCTATTTCCTGTTGAAAATAATTTTGAAGGGAGGGAATTGAACCCAGGACTTTGACATGTGAAGCAGTTGCTCTAACACTAGCTCCAGTGCACATATATATGAGCGTGATCCAAGGTGTACCATGTGACTTTCCAAGTGTTGTTAAGTTAACTAGAAAACTTTCAGAGGGTCAATTGGGCCTTTCTCAGAGTATGTATCCCTATACCCTGTCCTATCAGTCACTTGTCATGACTCCCTGTCACTCCCTATATTTGTTTGAAGCCATGAGTTGCCATTGAATTGCCGCAGTCCGGCTGCAGCAAAATAACTGGGGGGTGACGAACAACTTGTGTACCTTGATACAGCAAGAGTAGGAGCCGTTTATTGTAGGACCGGAGCGATATTTATACATTCCACACAGCTTATCTTAATTAGCATAAACTAGATACAGCAGTCAACAAATAAGGAATCTCCACACTTAATGGCTCGCTGGCGTTACTTCACAAACCACTCCCCCTGGCATTTTGCCAGGTGCCATCCAGACTTGTTTACAGACCCTAACATTTCTCTGGCAAAATGCCAGGTGCCATCCTAACTTGTTTACAGACTCTAACATTGAATTGCTGTCTTTCTCTCTTGCAACTCCCTTTCCTGCTCTCACCATTTCCAACCATTGTCTGCACACCTCACTCACAGAGACCCAGCTCTCACTCTATATCCTGAAAAGACCCCATCTGAATTTCTTTATCCATGCTAGCACATACCATGCACTCTGTCTACAATCAGGTCATGTACTTGTCAATCCCGACTTGAAAATGGTGACTGATAATGTTGGTGGAGGATATGACAGATGATGTTTTTCCCTGCAATCCAGAAGTCACCAGGAGAAAGTCTTAAAGGAATCATTGACACTACGTGATTTAAACACCCAGTGGAAAATTTACTAAAGTGCGACCCAAGAAGCAAGGATAGAGGTACCAGTCTGTGTGCATAGAAAAATTCATGTCATATTCATTTCAATGGTTTTCCTAATTCCTGTCCCCTTATTTTTTCTTCATTTCCCTCTTCTGAATGTGCAGAAGATTTATTTTTATCACTTTCTCACTTTCACATGCCCTCATTTATTTTGTGTCTCTCAGCATCCACCTATGGTAGGAAACCTTTGACTTTTGATATTTTAAAATTGGACCTGTTGAATTAGATCGTGTCCCATCACAAGCTTCACATCCGAATTAGAAGAAAATGCACTCTGTATTTGTGTAAATACGTCAATGTACACTCTAGTCTCTTTCATGCCTAAAAAGAACAATCTACATAGGTATATGTCAATGCTTATATAATACACACTCACATAGAAATACGTTGTACCTCCAAGCCATTGAGGATTTCATCACTGGGCAATGAATCTGTTGAGCTCCTTCCTGGTAATGCCAGTCTTGGTAAGCAACCAGTGCCGTAATTATGGAAGACTTCACACAGGAGTCAGAAAAGAAGACAAGCAATTTGTCAGCATGGAAGGCAGGAATCGTTCAGAAGGAAGGAAACAAGCACTCATGGCTCATGGTGAAAGCGACCATATCAGTCATTTTGGAAGCCACTAGAATTGAATTGGGGTAGTTTGAAAGTTACTCTTCTGAAGTACAGTAGGGTGGACCTTGTGAATTATTTTTCTAAGGGGGTTTTCACCTGTGTTTCTGAGGATTTTTCAATTATCTTGAGTAGTGAGTCTTTGAGCCCTTGTGTGTTCTCAAAGACTGACTTCTAGTATGTTTCTAAGAGGTTTTTAAAGTTCAGATTCCACTCAGCATTTTCAATGATGTCATGTAAGCTGATCAAATTATGCACATCTCTATTCCCTGCTCTGTGGGGTCTGAGGTTGGAGGATGGCAGATCTCAAGCCATCATTGGTGTTTGAGAGAGATGGTTTCTGAAAATTGCATAAGAACCCTAGGAAGGAAAATCCATGGCAGCATGTTTACAAGAATGCCAAAGTCCATGGGTTCCATTCCAGGATCACTCACACACAGCAGCGACATAAATATTAAAATCAATGTGCAGCTAAAAGTGAAGATGCACATAAATGCATGTGTGGGAGAATAGAAGTGAATTACTGTTAGACCTGTGTATTTCCATTAGGGCACAGGACCACTTTTCAAGATGTTCTAATTAGTTTCTGTAAATCTGCATATTTGTCAACAGAACCACATTTTGATGGGACAGTAGAGGAAGGGGGCACCACCCTTAATAGTTCTAAGAAGCAGAAGCCAAAGGTAGGTAAACCTGGACATTTCAGTTCCTGACTTCCCTACATTTTCCTTGTTTAATTATCAAGAGTAAGCCCTATGAAATTACCTCTAAGAGTCTTCTCATCATGCCTAGATCATCACTGAATGCTTAATTCTAAAGAAACTTGAAATTGTTATGAGTGTACAAACCATTTCAGAATCCATGGTACCTTACTGACCTGCTTTCTGCTTGGGACTGAGGCAAAAATTTTCTGGGTGTTTTCTGCTTCTGTTTGGATAACCTCCTTAACTGATCAATGACTAATGATCCAATGTGAGACTTATTAACAGGTGGTTATGATTTTGAACAAATATAATAGCAGTGGCCACTGAATGGCTTCATGTTTCATGGTAGTCACTTTTTGTGGCTCTAAGTTTGAGATTTATAGAACCAGCCTCTAATCAAGGGTCATGGAGTTTACTAGGCCTTGTCTTTGGTGTCTACCTTCCAGTAGAGAAGTGATTCCTTCCTGGAACGCAGCTGCCTGAGCAGTCAGGCAAGAGAGACAAATGGCAAGAATAAAAAAGTAAGAAGTGACATTGTCACTCTTTGTAGAAGATAGGTTCCTGGATCTCAAATATTTTAGAAATTCCATCAAATATTCCTGGAAATAATAAACAAGTTCAGAAACAAAGCATTTGTGAAAATATACACTAATAAAAAAATTAGTGCTGTGTCATAGACCAACAATGAATCTGCAGAGAATGCAATCAGAAAATGCATTTCATTCAAATATGTTCTCAGTTTATCTTGTAGAAAAAGAATACCCCCCCCTTTAGAGAGTATCTCCTGGCCTACTGAATTCATGTCCCAGTGGTTCTTGGAAATATGAAATCAAAGTCTTGGGTTTCCTGATCTGCCATGACTGTATTCAAGGAAAAAAAGGACCGTTTGGGAGGATGGGTCCTTGCCAAGTACTCTGAAAGTTCAGTGAGGGATCCTCAGTGCACCCATATTCCCTTGACTTGTTAGGTAGTAACTTGGCCTATCCTTACAGAAAACCATTCATTTGACTTGAGTGGCATGAGCTATTGTTGAAATGGCTGGGCTTATCTCACTGAGATTCCTGGAGGACAGCTTTCTTTCTTCATGCTAGCCAGTTTTGCTCTGGCACTGCTGAAGTTGACTTCATTGTCAACGCTTTTATAGTTCAAATAACCAGTATTTCTGGGATTCCCCTGATGTCTGGCTCTTTCTAGTTGTCCTGCAGTGTATATCTACAGCCATTTCATCATGTAGCCACCCTGATTGACCTCTGGCAAGTCCAGTGGGCATCTGAGAAACATGGTGTTCCTTCACACTGCCATTTTTTCAGCCTTTGTTTTGATTTCTTTAGGAGTTTCCTAACTGTAAAGTGCTACATTCTCTACCTCATTGTTATATGCAAGTTAGGTAAATCATTTTGTTCCTTTTTGAAGAAACCTTTTTTGATCCTTTTTCTTCACAAGATTGGCGTCTTGTGAAATGAGTGTTCATCTCAGTAAAAATTTCTCCAAAATTGATTTAGATCTCAAAAGTTTTTGTTTAGCTAAATGAGGCCAAAGTAACACTGTTCTATTTCAGCATACCATAATTCAAATTGTCTTACAGACTATTGTGATTCTATCACAAAGTAACCTGTCTTTGGAATGTTTTCAATGTTTAACGCTGGATGATATTGGGTGAATTTGTAAAAATGTGTTCAATTATATTATAAAAATTATTTTTTCCTTTATGCTAGAAAATTTTGAGTATGGTTAGGTGTGACAGGTGTTGTATCTTTGCACTGTTAATTCTATCAGACAGTATGTTTTCAGAGACTGAGTTAGTAACCATGTGAAAATGGAAGTTAGGCTTCATGGGAGAGTATATGTAAAGTTCTCTTTACAAACATAATTTTGGAAGACATACTTGTCCAGTTTTTTATTCTTACTGATATTCAAAGTGCAAGTGAGATTTCTGTTTTTGAATAATGATTCAGAATCAGATATTGGTATTAATTTTAAGTGATACTAACTTTGATATTAATCTTGCAAGAGAGTCTCTGAGATTTGTTCAGAAGAGTGCTTTGATGTTTTTTGTGAGGATGCATTTGAGAAGGAAACACATATCTGGAAGGTAAGAGCCACACAGTATAAAAGATTTCACTGTACAGAATATTTATTTAAATCCCAAGCAGCAGAATATTTGAATAGTTGAAGACATGAATCTACTAAGTAGTGTTTACACACGTGGATGGTAACAAGGAGTACATCTTCTGCCCTTTGAGTGTAGGTAAAAATTCAGAGTGTCATCAGATAATTTGAAGAATTAATTCTATTTCAAAACCTGAGGAGACTAATGTTGGAAAGCAGTGGAGATGAGAGTAGAAGGTGGATTGAAGAATAAACAAGGCAGAGTGCAGGGACTAAATGGAGAGAAAAGAAGCAGGTGTGAACTGTGAAGGGGAGAAACTCAGGTGATGGGTGTGTGTGTGTGTGTGTGAGAGAGAGAGAGAGAGAGATAGAGAAAGAGAGAGAGAGAGAGAGAGAGAGAGAGAGAGAGAGAGAGAGAGAGGGAGAGAGAGAGAGAGAAGCATATTAGAGATGGCACAACAATTTCTGAGCTTCGGAACCAAACTTGCAAACCTGGTGTGAGATATAGTCCCAAGTTTTTTCACTCTCCTCCTCTTCCTCCCAGTAAGAATGGTGTCCATGAATGAAGTCCTAAGTCATGCAGAGCTACCTTGATTCAGCACAAATAAACTTATATGGTCCAATAGCCACATACAGAATTGAAAATCTTATTTAATGCTGGCTTTTTTTAGTACCACTGGGGACTTAGGAATCATATGGTCAGTCATGGACAGATGGAGACCACCATGGTAGTGGTTCTTTTTGAAAAATACTAGAGTGGAAAAAAGGAGAAAGGCAAGAAAGAAGTTAGCTAGGTAGAGTTGTGAAAAAACATCATGTTTTGGGGACACAGATTTGTACTTGAATTCATTTAAAAAGTTCTTTGTAAAGGCATCTATGAAAACACTTGAAATGTTGAACATATATGAAAACCTCTGAAAGGCTGCCATTTATAATTCTTTTGTATCTCCAATTTGAAGTGAAGATTGGATACAAAAATGGTCAATGGCAATGTGGGCATTCATCTTTGTGCAAAATTGCCTTTATGAGTGTAAACAAAACATTTTAAAAGGCAACCATTATCTCATGTATGTGTCAAATCCAAAGTCCAAAACTGGAATATATACATGTTTTAGTGTGAATATCTCTTAAGGATAAGTTGAGGAAGAGGAAAGAAGCAGAGTAGAGATAGGAGGGTAGAAAACTGTTTGCAATTTCATGTGATGATTAGGGCAAATGAAGTGGTGATGTAGGATATGTTGGTTCTGAGGATGGAGAAGTATTTAGAGAAGTAAGAATTTCAAAGAAGAGTGAAAGAGTATAGTAGAATTTGGCTGTTAGCAATGAAAGGAGAAAGAGTGTGAAATAGAGTAGTGAAATAGACAATACAAAACAAAATCAAAATTTACTTACCAAAACCCTAACCCTCAAAAATCAGAGCAAGAAAAATTGACTATTTTCATTTAAAAAGCCTAGAAATGGGAAGACAGATATATATGTGACCTGTGTGTGTGTGTCTGTGTGTGTGTATGTATGTATGTATGGAGATATATATATATATATATATCACATTAAAAAAATAAATGGCAATGAAAGAAAGAAAAAAAAGTGAAAATCTTATATTCATTTTAATTAGTTATACATGACAGTAAAATACATTTATGCACTTTGACATACCATACAAAAATGAGATAGAATTTCTCATTTTTTCTCAGTGTACAAGTTGAAGAATCACAATGGTCATGATGTCATGTATATATAAATTATATATTTATAATTTTATTATATATATATATATATATATATATATATATATATATATATATATATATATATATATTTGTTTTGGTCTACTATCCTTTCTATCTTCACATCCCCTCCCCTCCCTTTACTTCCTGCTATCAAATCTTAGGTCAATCTATTCTTCTATAGTACCACACCCCCCTTTTTGTGAAGTAACATTTGCATATTAGAGAAAACATTTGACCTTTTTTGGGGGGGATTGTTTATTTTGCTTAACATGATATTCTCCAACTCCATTCTGGCAAATACTATAATTTCATTCTTCTTTAAAGCTTAGTAATATTCCAGTAAAAATACATACCACATTTCCTTTATCCATTCATCTATTGCAGGGGACCTAGTTTTGTTCTATAGCTATTGTGAATTGAGCTGTTAGAAACATTGACATGGCTGCATTCCCATAGTATGCTGATTATAAGTCCTTCAGGTATAATCTGAGGAGTGGGATAGCTGGATCAAATAGTGGTTCCATTCCATGTTTTCTGAGGAATTTCTATATGGCTTTCTTAAAAAAAATTCTTACATACATGACAATAGTGGAATGCATTACATTCATAATAATCCATTCACAGCATAATTTTTTGTAATGCTGTATATAAAGTATGTTCATGCCAAATTATGCCATTATATAAGCTCTCTTATTGATTTTTTTGCATTACAATTCTTAACGCACCTTTATCCCACAATTTATCATATCTCTGTTTGTATATAAGGTATGTTGACACCAAATTCACATCTTCATATATGTATTTTGTAAAATGATGACCATCTCCTTCCACCATCCTTGCTATTCCCTTTCTCCATCCCTTTCCCTCCCACCCCTATTCCCTATCTAGAGGTAGTCTTCCTCCCATGTTCTGCCTACCTACCCCACTTGAAGTCATCCCCCTTATATCAGAGAAAACATTTGGCATTTTTTGGGGGGGATTGGCTAGCTTCACTTAGCATAATCTTCACTAATGCCAACTATTTTCCTGCATATATCATGATCTTATTATTTTTAGTGTTGATTAATATTTCATTGTGTATAAATGCCAGATTTATTTATCCATTCATCTACTGAAGGACAGCTAGGTTGGCTCCACAGTTTATGTATTGTGAATTGTGCTGTTATAAACATTGATGTGTCTGTGTCCTGGTAGTATGCTGTTTTTAGATCCTTTGGGTATAGTAGGAGGAGAGGAATAGCTGGGTCAAGTGGTGGTTCCATTCCCATGTTTTCAAGGAATCTCCATACTGCTTTCCAAATTGGCTGCTCTAATTTGCAGTCCCAACAGCAGTGTATGAGTGTACCTTTTTCCCGAATCCTCGCCAACACTTGTTGTTGTGTGTCTTCATGATAGCTGCCATTCTTACTGGAGTGAGATGGTATCTTAGAGTAGTTTTGATTTTCATTTCTGTGATTGCTAGAAATGATGAGCACTTTCTTGTAAATTTGTTGATAATTGTATATCTTCTTCTGAGAAGTGTCTGTTCAGGTCCTTGGCCCATTTATTGATTGGATTATTTGGTGTTTTTTTTCTGCTTATCTTGTGGAGCTCTTTGTATACCCTAGAAATTTGAGCTCTATCTGATGTGTTAAGGGTAAGAATTTGTTCGCAGGATGTAGACTCCCTGTTCACCTCACAGATTATTACTTTTGCTGAGAAAAAACTTTTTAGTTTGAATCCATCCCATTTGTTGATTCTTGGCTTTAATTCTTGTGCTATAGGTTTCTTGTTAAGGAAGTTGGGGGCGTGAAGAGGAAATGAAAAATAACATTGAATACCAAGAGTGGGAGGTAGTACAGTAAAGAAAAAACTAATAAAAGAGGAAAATCACGTCAAGTTAAATAACAAAAATAAACAAATATGGCTGGAAATACAAATCATTTCTCAGTAGTAACCCTAAATGTTAATGGCTTAAACTCACCAATAAAAAGACATAGGCTAGTAGACTGGATTTTTTAAAAAGTTCCAACAATATGCTGCCTACAGGAGACTCATTTGATAGGAAAATACATACACAGACTAAAGGCGAAAGATTGGGAAAAATCATACCACTCACATGGACCTCAGAAGCAAGCAGGGGTATCCATACTCATATTAAATAAAGTAGACTTTAAGCCAAAGTTAATCAAAAGGGATAAAGAAGGACATTACATACTGCTCAAGGGAACCATACTCCAACAAGACATAACAATCATTAATATATATGCCAGAAACAATGGTGCAGCTATATTCATCAAACAAACTCTTCTCAAGTTCAAGAGTCAAATAGACCACAACTCAATAATCATGGGTGATTTTAACATAGCTCTCTCACCACTGGACAGATCTTCCAAACAAAAGTTGAATAAAGAAACTATAGAACTCAATAACACAATTAATAACTTAGACTTAATTGATATATATAGAATATATCAACCAACATTAAGCAGATACACTTTCGTCTCAGCAGCACATAGATCCTTCTCAAAAATAGACCATATATTATGCAATAAGAACTGTTACGAAATACAAAGGAGTACAGATACTACCGTGCTTTTTATCTGATCATAATGGAATGAAAATGTAAATCAATGATAAAATAATGAAGAAAAATTCCTACATCCATACTGCTTTCCACAGTGGTTGTACCAATTTGCAATCCCACTAGCAATATATGAGTGTTTCTTTTTCCTCACATGCTCATCAACATTTATTGTTTTCTGTGTTTCTGATGATTGCCATTCTGACTGGAGTGAGGTGAATGCTTAGTGTATTTTTTTTAATTTTAAATTCTCTATTTGTCAGAGATATTGAACACTTTTTTCATATATTTGTTGACTTATTGTATTTCTTCTTCTGTGAATATCTTGGTAAAGGAGTCATTTCCATTACAGTAATATTATAGTTAATAAGAATATATGTTCCCTGTTTGTGCACCATTGATTTTCTTTTATTTTTCTTGAGGCATAAACTGATCATGTGCATAAAGGATGCAGGCTGTCAAGTCCTTTCTTTTTATTTTTGGTATGGCATGAAATGGGAAGCATTGTGGACTTTACTATGTGGAGGTGTTTGCCTCTGGGTTCTGTGAGAGGAGTTCCCATAGATGGTGTTCTCAGGGATGGGACTTAGGTGTAGTAAGAATCCAGGTGCTTTATTGCATGGCAGGTTGTCTGGTGGGGCTGAACCAATCCACTTCTAGAGCTCAGTAGACACTAATATTTCTGTTGGGACACTGTACCCCATGAATCTCCCCAGGGTTCCAAATATGGGACAGGGGGAGCTTATAATTTGCTGCTTCTGTTGCTCATAGACACCGAGGGTCAAATGGCAATCATCCAGCACTGAGTGGTAGGCTGAGCATTGAGCACCTTTGCACTCACTTCTTCAAATACTTAACCTACTGTAGTTGACCTTGTGGGCACCTTCAAACCTCTTGACTGAAAGGATTTGAAGGAACTGGGTTCTCCCCATCATCTCCAACTTGTATTTCCCCTGGAAAAAAATGCTCTCATTTTCTGATTTTCCCTCTGTTGGCAAAGCTCAGTTAACCTTTAGCTAGGTTCAAATAATAACAGAGGAAACCAGCCCTGAACTTTTGGATCTACGCTTCCAGTTCTCTTTAACATCACTTGCTGGTAGTCCCAAGATGGCACCTGGCTCAACTCCTTGTGAACCACTGGTAAATTAGTGGTGCCTTCTGTGGACACTTTCAGTGAGTTGAGCAGACTCTGATTCTGCTAGGGCTGCTCCTCCAGTCTAAATATTTTCTGTGCAAGGCAGCTAGTAGTATATCTCCATTGTTTTCATCCTTGTGTCAAATTTAACTCCTCCTTCAAGCAGCTTATCTCTAATTGTGTCCTCTTTGTTTAATGTAGCCATTTTTTTTAATTTTTTCTAAGTCTGTCTGTCCAATATTGAATATTAATGAAATTCCTTTTCACCCACCTCAAGGAGAAGGAGTAATCTGGTGGCTGAAGTCCCAGAGAGCTGAGCTACAAGAAATGCTGCTTCATGCTAATCTACCCTCTTGTTTCCATCTCCTCTGTTTTTCTTTGGGATTGCCACATTTTAGTATTTGAAGCTTATTATTTATTATTTCACAGATGTGGTTTCTATGTCTTCTCACATGAGTGGATCAAGAAAAGATAAAATGACTAAACCAAAGGATACAACAATTGTCAGTGCACCAGTGTCCTAAATAAGTATGAAAAGAGAAGAATATTTGTATGAGCTGACATTCTAAAAGTACATGTCCCAGCCGATCAGTGTAGAAAACATCCTTGGATGAGAAATAAACTGTACAAATTCCCGGGCCCTTATTTCAACTTGATACTTGTTAACTTGAAGGACAAATAGAGGGACAGGACACATAAATATAACATTATGGATTAGATAATTATTATTATATGTTACATTAAAGATACATGCTCTAACATTCTTATATCAGCTTTGACATTTATCCTGCCAGGGTCCTGCTGTTTTCCTCTGAATAGAGGTCACATATATTTCTATTAATCTGCATGTTTACTTTGGTCTGGGTACATATACCTATTTTATTTTTTATCATTTGATACATAATCTCATTTTTGAAATATTACTGCAGGCTGCATGAGACCCATACTCCTGGTGTTCTTCAATATATTTTAGTCATGTGACCATATTAATCACAATTAAGCAAACATACACACACACAAAAAAAAAAAAAAACCTAATCATTATCAAATCTAAGCACATTATTTCAACTCCATACTAATTCTGCAGGAATATATGAGTGGCTTTGTCCTATGAACCTTTGGTTATGTATGTCCCTTTTGTTTTTCAGTATCTCAAGAGAAAATTCCTGACTTCAAGGTAATTACATTTCTATTTGTATCCTGAATTATTAATAGCATGTTGAATGAAATATGTATATATACACACATATATGTATTATATATATTTATATATATATATATATAACATATTTTATATATAAATATATATAGAGAGATAGATAGATAGATATAGATATATATAGATATATTTACTATTTTTTTCCGAACCCATATAGGCTACCACTACAATAAGAAATTCTCTTCTAAATAAAGTATTAAGGAAGAAGACAATAAGGACACTCAAATGTGGTAAATATTGCAGTGGGAATTCTCTAAAAAGTGGGATAATAAAATATATGATACTGTGGCATGTTTCCCATTAATAATTCTTTCTGATTCTTCAACATTTGAGGCAAAGATTTGGCACAAGAAAGCAAGTGTCAATGTTGGTACCAATCATTAAAATAGATATTTATAAGTCTAAGAGAAATACTTTAAAATTGTAGCATTTTTGTCAATTATTGCTATAATTTAAATTCCACTGTTGGAGTTACAATTTTTAGGACTTATTATTTAGGTGGATTATTAGGCCTTTATTTTCCCTACTATTTAAAAATCTGTATTGGAGCTAGCACCATGGCACACACCTGTAATCTCAGTTGCTTGGGAGGGTAAGGCAGGAGGATCAAGATTTCAAAGCCATACTCAGCAATGTAGAGAGGCCCTAAATGTAGTGAGGACCTATCTATAAAGAGAGTAAAAGTCTATCACCATAACACCCTAAAAGCACCCAGTTTCATCTAAATAGAAAACAAACAACAACAACAGCAAAAGACTGGATATTTGTCTCAGTAGTTAAGCACCCCAGGGTTGTAAACAAGATATTTCATATATATAATGAGATGGGCAGTGGTGAAAAACTACAATCTCAGCTTCTAATTAGATTGAGACAAGTGTTTTACTAGACCCTAGGATTTCAATGTCAATCTGGGAAATATGGAAATCTCATCTCTTGAAATAATAAATTTATTTCCAATATGACACTCAGCCTATTGAGTAATTGCATTTAGTGTGTTTTATGTTGACTCAAAGGTTATTTGATGCCCATAATTACTCGTGATCAGGACTGCTTTTAGAACATCAAGCAATATATTGTTATATATTTATTGTATATTGTTCTTATTACTTTTCATTTTATTTTATTCTTTTTAGTTACACATGACAGTAGATTGTATCCAAATATATTTATAAAAGCATGGATGATACCATATTCTAATTGGAAACCCAGTCTTGTGGATGTGTGGGGCATGAAATTCACTATGGTGTACTTATATATGTGAAAAGGAAAGCTATGTCAGATTGATTCCACTGTGTTCTAGTAGAATGAATTGGCATTGTATTTTGTAGAGACAATTATTCATGTCCCAGAGTAATGACTATGTTTGATATATCCTAAGTATCTTTTGTGTTTCACTCATGATTTTCTTCTAATTTTGTGCCTTTTTCCTTGTTTGATTTTTGTTTATGCAGTGAGGACTGAATCCCATTCCCAGATGCTAAACACCTCCTTAACCAGTAAGATTTACCACTGCACTTATCTTACAGGTTGAGGAGTCTCACACATCCTACTCTCATATTATTTCAAATAAAACAACTTACATAGAAAGATGTGTAAAAGTAGAACTACACAATCCACATAAACATTCCTGGAGTTCATTCTCCATCTCAGTTGATAACTATGGTTGGTTTCATCATGAAAAGAGTCTCATGATGAAAAGTCTCTTACATAGAAAACTTTGATAGGATGAGTTCTGTTCAACTGTCTTTATCTCTTTCCTCCATTTGTCCAATCATCTGGCATTCCTCCTCACCAATCTCAATATTTTAGACAAATACAGACGCCATTTAGAGATGCTATCCTATCTTGTAACTGCCTACCATGTGATCATCATTAATTTCCCTCTAGCTGCTATCTTCATACTTTAACTCTCAGGTCACTATTATTTCTAGAAAAGTTATCTCCAACACCTTTATCTACATTTGAACTTACTAGAAATTCACAGAATAATAATGGCATCCAACAATAAAATATTTTTTAGAGAAAAGCGACTGATTGATTGTCTCCTGTTCACAATCAAAAGGGATTTATATGCAATAAATAATGTACAGTTTAAGTCATAAATGTACAGTAAAAAACAGGTAAAATGATAAGGACAACTGAAGAAAAGAAACACCACTTTCAGACAGGAATGATAGACACATTCCAGGAAGGCTTCCTAAAGCAGACAATAGTCCTTAAAGAAGAAAGAAAATTTGTCATAATAGAGGACAAAATTATTTCAGAAACAAGACAGGGTAATAATTGATAAAGGCGTAATAATTTAAGTCAATCTGAAAACAATTGGTGGTGAACAGGGCTTGTTTAAATGTTACTATTCTGAGGTAGAACATAGTGGACAGTGTGGATCTTCATGTTTCTAAGGTATTTTAAATTTTTTTCTGAGAACTTTCCACTTGTCTTGAGTGGTGAATCTTTGAGATGCTTGTGTGAATTGATCTGATGACATCTAGTGTCTCCCCAAGAGGTTCTTTGAAATTTTGGGTGAATAAAAGTACTTCAGAATACAACAGACACTAGTATGGCAATATGTAAATCAATGGATGTGCAACTGATGTGATTCTGCAATCTGTATACGGGGTAAAAATGGGAGTTCATATCCCACTTGAATCACAGTGTGAAATATGATATATCAAGAACTATGTAATGTTTTGAACAACCAACAATAAAAAGTAATTTAAAAAAGAAAAAACAAACAAACAAAAAAAGTACTTCTTTCTGAAGTCAGTATTTGTTGGAGACATTTAGAACTTCTGTAATCACAGTTACTTGGGAGACAATTGAAGTTTCCAGCCAGCTTGGGCACTTGAGACAGGCAGGATTTCAAAATAATATAAAAGGTCTAGGGAAGAAATTCAGTGTCAGGATATTTGCCAGGTATACATAAGTCTTGAGTTCAATTCCATGACAACCACACCAAAATAACAGCAATACAAAATACAATCCAAACATGCCGCTAAAGTTTAAGCTTAATTTAAATGCATATTTGGGAAAATATAAGTAATTTATTATTAGAAGTATTTATTTAATTTTGATAGAGTCCCTTATTTAAAAGAAGTGGTTTAGTAGTTTACATAAATCTATACATTTGTCAGCAGAACCACACTTTGATGTGACACCAAAGAAATGCCAACAACCTCTTGATGGGAAAGAGAAGAAAAACGTAAGAGTATGTAAATCTGTTTTCTATACTTTTCCTTGCTTTGATAAGAAAGAGTCAGCCAAACGAAATTAGTTTTCAGAATAGCCTTAGAATCTGACACTTAAGTTTGAACTTAAGCATTTAACTGGTTATGAATTTACAAATACTTTAAGAAATCATGATAATAGAAAGGTAAACTATATCATTGGAAATCAGGCAGATTTATTTCTGATGATTGCTTGTGCTTCCTTTTGTGTAACCTTCTTATATTATTAATGACATAATATTAATTAGAAAACTTAATAACAATGAAATTTTGAACAAATACACCAGCCATGGCCACTGAACATGACCATGTGAAAGGCTTGTCATTCCCAGTGACTCAAAGATTTCATTGTGTCTTGACTTCAGTGTTAGTGTCAAGGTAGGGCAGAGGCTCCTTATAGACACACAACTGCTATCATAGATATTACATTCTAGGACTGGACTTTGCTCTTAGGGAACTTACAAGAACTTCCCACCAAATTTTCTTTCCCTGTAGGAAATCAGGAACAATTATTAAACACTTTTTTCAACCTCTTAGTGAATGAGAGCATACCATATAGTTTGGTGGAAACTCTGAAATTTTGGAAGTGTGTTATTGCCCTGTTTTCTCTCATGAGATGTATTGCTATGATGAGGTTTGTGCATAAGTTTTGATTGATTTTTCTTCCAAGTTATATGTTGGGTCATTTAACTGAGCCAATTTCTCTATGGAACCTGACCTTGGCAGAGGTTATATCATCTCAGTGTCAAAGCCCCACTGAGAATGACCAAAGTGCTAGGTTTACCCATCAACATCTGTTCAAAAGAATAGAAGAATCACCATCAACTACTACAACATAGAAAAAAATCAACTAATAATGAAATACTTATACAAAGTGATCTCCATTCCTCAACTAACAGAAGACTAAAAAATATATAGATTTCAACATGCTGATGGAATTCACATTAATGTGCCTCTGCTCAGAAATGATAATTTTTAAATCCAATAACTTTAGGGGATTCTTGTAAGAAAATGTAGTTCTGCTTTTCTGCTTATTCCTTCTGAGCTCAAGTCCAGATAGAACAATCCTGGTGGTGAAGTATGAAGACAGATCTCCTCTCCTACCCACAAGGGGTTCTGAGGGAAAGTTTTTATTTTCAGAGGAATAGTCATGTTTCTACTTGTTTTTGTACCCAGGGATGTGAGACTGGCAAAAACTGGAGCTTCCTGACAAACCCTGCAACACATGGAGCCTGGGGACTGATCTGTATTGCAATCCCGGCTTCTGAAATCCTTTTAGCAAGTGAGCTCAGGAGTATACAATTCTCAAGTCTCTGTAGGGTTTCCTCCCTCTCTCTCTGAGCAGGCAAAGTTGGCTTGCCTTGCAGATCTGTGCTTCAGTAGAGTACTACAGGAATGAATCTTTCCACTAAACCCTACCTCAGCACTCTTAGAATCTTCTCCTTCTTGAAAGCACACAAAACTGTTTTTCCTGTCACTAAACTGAAAGCACCAATTTGGAATGGGCAGTGGCCCCACTATTCTGCACTCTGCAGACTGGCCAACTAGCTTACCAAAACTCTTAATGCCCTTATTATTCAGTACATCCCAGTCATTATTTTTTCTAGGGTCATGCTATCAAAGTGGTCCACTACCAAACTATTGGAAAGAATTGGTCACTTTGTGTTGGAGATGCAAGTGTTCTTGACCTCTGACACAGACAGGATCAGCTAAAAAGCGTTGCTAACTAGGTTTCTTTATCTGGGATCCATCAGAGACCCCAGGGACATCCCTAAACTAGTGTCAGGGTAGAAATGGGGGTAATTCCTTCAGTTGCCTCTGAAATTTAGGTGTGTCTATAATTGGAATATCTGCTCACCTGTGTGGACAATGCTTCTTATCAGATGATGGTCTTTCAGACAATTTCTAACATCAATGGAAATGAAAGTCTCTGTCTTTTCTTCGATAGGTAGAGTATAGGTGCATTTATTCAGCTGCTCAGAGCTCCCATCTGCACCTGAGGTTCTCTCCTCCCAGAATGACTCCTGTGGATGCCTGATGACACAGTGAATTCATGTCAGAGTTGAGCCTTGGAGTCAAAATAGAAAGTTTGCAATTTCTGATCTCTCATGAAGAAATCTGAGAAAAGGATGCCTAGTGAATAAAGTATCCCAGCCAGGTACTCTGAGAAGTTGCAGTAAAGAATCCCAGTGCACTTAACTTCCCTTGACACATCATGTAGAATCCAAGTCTCTCCTTTGCTAAAACTGATTGGTTGACTGTACTGGACTTGGGTTTTGTTGGGATTACTGGGATTCTCCCATTGAGCCCACCAGAGTCAGCTTTCTTCTTCAACTCAGCCAGATTTTGCCTGGCAGTGCTGCAGTCCATTTGTCTTAGGAATGCCTTTATTATTCACTGGCTCCTTCTAATTGCACTCCAGTTATCCCATAGTCACACTATATCTTGGCATAGCTGAACACCAGTAAATTATCAGTCAGTAAGCTTTGTGTCTGTCTATGTGTCTATCCTTTTGGGGGGAACATTTTTTTTAACATATTATTTAATTGTAGATGGACACAATACCTTTATTTTATTTATTTATTTTTATGTGGTGCTGAGGATTGTACCCCATACCTCACATGTGCCAGGCAAATTCTCTACCACTGAGCCACAACCCCAGCCCTCCTTGGTGAACATTTTGTTGTTCTTTCTTAACTGGAAATCATTCCATGCTCAACCTCATGGTTATGTACTGTTAGGTAAAGGAAATAGATAGAAACCTATTTCTTAGTACTTTGCCATTTTTTCAAGTGATTTTTTTTTGATCAGGAAAAGTTTTAGCAAAAGATAATTAGACTTTGAAAACTCTTTCTGACCTAAAAGAAGTAACATCAATACTGTACTATTTCTTTTGATATGAGATAATTTAAACTCTTTTATCAAAACCAGTTTCTTATTAATACACCAAAATAAATAAGTCACTGGAATTATTTCAATATTTGATGCTGAATAGCAGCATGTGTATTTGTAAGAATTATTTTTTAAATTCGTTTTTATTAAATATCTTCTTTTGGTGAGAAATGAAATGCTGGGTCAAGTACACTGATGTTAGTTCCTTGTGGGAAAATTCACATCACTTAGTATGTTGACAGTGAATATGTCTCTTTGTGCTTCATTCTGATTTTACAGTGTCAGTATCCATATGGAGATAAAAGTACAGCTTAATCTGGAGAGTGTATATATGAGAGTCTGGTTTGAAGCATTTTGATTTTCATTAGGAACTTGTCTAGTTTTACTCATTGATCTCAAAACCATAAATTTTGATGTCTTACTAGATTGTGATTAGAAAACTTTATGCCACTCATTATTGATATTCACTTTACCAGGGTTGTTTTCAGAGTCTTATGAAGATGTTTCATATTCATTCATCTGAAAACTTACCTGGTGAGGCAAATCAAAGAGAAAGACAAAAAGTAAAAGAACATGTAGAAGGTAAGAGTTTTATATAAAAATAATTCATGAGATGAGATATTTATTTTCAACCTGACCACTAGTATATTCTAATAGTTGAAGAAATGTACTATTGAAATTTTATTGAGAAAAAATAAACAGTGAGAAGTTTATAAGTTTTATAGCATCAGTTTTTCTGAGAGGTAGGGGGATTTTCTTTACTTTTTTTTGTCTTTCTTACTCTTGCAAAACCATTGAGTTGATTCTGATCATACAGAGCAATGTTTTGTTTACCATAACTACATATAAACCCATATAGTCCTCTAATATGTATATAATTTAACATCATCATCTAAAATGTTACTACTTCCTAGAACAGTAAATAACACAGAGAAACAGAATGGGAAAGAAAAAATACAGATTGTTTTAGGGTGACTGATAAAGTCTTCATTTGTTCAAATGTCCACTGAAAAGTGCAATTTGTATACAGCATACAACAGGGATGAGTACAGGAGGAGCCTGTAGCTAGCCCCAGATAGAAGGTTGAGGTAGAGAACTTGGGAATGAATTAGTATAGTCCAAGAATCTCAACATTTAATGAATCATCTGCTGGGGACAATGTCCAGAATGCACATTCAAATTCAAATGTTCTTTGATTCTACCTTTTCTAATACAATCTAAGGTGATTCCAATATTCCAGCTCCCTAAACCACATACTGGGTAGCAAAGGAATTTCTTGAGAGAAATATCAGTGAAGACTATTGGATCATAGTTCAGGCTATAACTAGATCATGTAGAAACATCAATGTTGTTTATAATCTGAGTATATCTCTTGACATGTGGGAAGGAGGCAGAAATTAAGAAACCGAGACAATGAATTTCATGTGGCTTCAGTATATTTGCATCAATAAAAGATGAGATTTTAGTGGTCCTGAGTTTATTGGAAGATGTGGGGCTGCTAATATTGTGTAATCTACAGCTACTCATTTCTCCTCTCCTTAATGACCAGGCATTGAGAATGGGTGTTGCATCATGTATTTGTTGACATGAGATATAATTTCAGAAACTTTGGTTTTCTTATTAAAGATAGCTTATTTTTTCATTTTGGGAAATGAAGGTACTGTGAATTAACTCCATGGCCTTGGACCTTGCTAGGTTACACTCTTTTGTGAGTGAAATTCTCATTATTAGATAGTTTTCTGATAAGATCCTTTAAAGACTAACATGGTATACCAAAACAGATTAATTTTTTAAGCAGAAGACTTTGTTGAGTTAATTCCTTGAACACAGTAATTGTTATTTTAAGTATAATGATTTTGAATCATAATTGTTCTTAATATGTGATAACTCTTTGACACATGCTTTCTTCTTTGTGATTACCACATTTTAATATTTTAATCTTAATATACTTTATTTCTCAGATGTGGTTCCTATGTCTTCTCTCATGAGTGGATCAAGAAATTATAACATGGCTAGATGAGAGGAAACAAGAATTATCAGTATACCTATGTCTCCCATAGGTATGGAAAAACAAGAATATTTTCATGAGCTGTCATTCTAAAAGTATACCTGAGCTGATCAGTGTAGAGAACTTCCTTTGAAGAGCTATGAATTGTAATATTCCCTGGACCCTTATGACAACTTTGTACTACTAAACTTGTAGAAAAAATGGAGGGACATGACACACAAATATAATATGATGGAATAAATATTTTTTTTGTGTTACATTAAAGATACACACTGTTACATTCTGAAGTTAACTTTCATATTTAGCCTGTGGAGGTCCTGCTTTTGCCATTAAAGTTCACTTTTCTCCCCATCAATCTTCTTGTTTCAGGTAATAAACACAGATTCCTAATTATTTTGGTCATTGGAAATATAATCTCACTTTTGGAAACTTAACTACATATTCTTGGTGTTCTTCAGTACATTTTGGTTATGCAACTCTACCAACCACCAAAAGGAGACACACCCAAAAGCATAATAGTCATTATCAAAGCTAAGCACAGTGATTCAGCTCCATACTAATTCAGCAGGAATGGATGAGTAGTTTTTGTCCTATTAATGTTTAGTGATATATGTCCCTTTTGCTTTCAGTGTCTCAAGAGAAATTTCCTAAAGTAAAGGTAATTCTGTTTTTATTTGTATCTTGAATTATTAATTGCACATGGTATGAAGAATGTAATATTTATTTTGTTTTCTCCAAATACATCCAGCCTACCACTACCATGATAGATTCTTTTCCAAATGAAGCAGTAGGATTCAAAGACATAAGGACACTCAAACCTGGTACGTTTCACAGTATAAATTCTCTAAAATGAATTATATTAAAGTATGTGAATTGGTATGCTCTTCTCATTCCTAATTCTTTCCCCCCCCCTACATTTGAAATGATGATTTTGCATAATCATGCCCACTGTCAATCTTGGCATCCATGATTTAAAGTAGATATTAATGAACATAAGAAAGATTTTTGAGTTGTAACATTTATCTCAGATATTTCTATGTTTTAATTTCTGCTATTAGAGTCACTACACTTAACAGAAATGGAATATTGAGCCATAATTTTTACCCAATGTTGAAATTTTTAATGGAGAGTGGTAGGCAGTGAGGCCTAATGTAATTCCAGATTCTTATAAGATTTAGGCACAAGTTTCCCTTGATCCCAGGAGTTCAATGCCAGTCTGGAAATAGGAAAAATCTCATCTCTTCAAATAATCAATTTTGTTTTCATTATGACATCCAGCCTATTGAGAAATTGCACTGAGGGTGTTGTATATTGTGTCACACTTTATGTGATGCCCATAATACTCATGTGATCAGGACTGCAATTAAAAAATCAAACAACATATTGTATACATCTATTTCAATTTCTCAGACCTTTAGAATTGTATTGTATTTTGTAGAGAACAGTGATTCATGTCATTGAATAGTGACCATGAGTGATTAATTCAAAGTTACTAATGTGTGCCACTGATGTTTTTCCTCTCATTTTGTCACTAATTCTTTCTTTTGTTTTTTTGATTTCTATGGTGGGAATTAAATCCCATTTATATTTACTTTTAAAGAGCTGCATTGCCACTAAGATTCAGCACCAGTCTTCTATGATTTTTTAATGGTCTGTTTTCATTTTTTTCACAAACTTTTTAGACACAATTATGGAATATATTTTGCTCTAGTTCAGATCCCAGTATTTTACCTTGCCCTCCTTGAATTTCTTCACCTGTTCCTAGGTCTGCTTTTCCCCCTCTATTCTATTATTTTGTGCATTTATTTGTTTATGTTGTCTATTTATTCATTTATGGTACTAGGGATTGCCATGTTCCCAGCATTTTTACTTTTTATTTTGAGACTGGATCTCACTAGGTTGCTTATACTCTCACTAAGATGCTCAGGCTGGTTTCAAAAGTGCCATTTTTCCACTTCCTATTCCTGAGCCATTGGGATATCAGGCATGCAGTACCACACCTGACTATGTTTGTTTGTTTGTTTATATTAGAGTCTTGCAAACATACATAATGGAGAGATTCCCTGTGGTATATTCATATGTGGACATGAAAAAACTTATGTCAGATTCATTCTTCTTTTTTTCCCTTATCCCATGTCTTCTCCCCTACCCCCAACCCCCTTCATCTAATCCATAGATATTTCTTCTAATTTAATAGAATCCTCCTCCCCCGACACACACCTTTTTTCTTTCTTTCTCACTTTCATTTTTCCCCCTCTTATTTTGGACTAGCTTCCACATGTCAGAGAAAAATTTTGACCTTTGACTTTTTAAGCCTACTTCAATTAGCTGATAATCTCTAGTTCCATCCATTTACCAGCAAATGTCATAATTTTGTTCTTCCTTATGGCTTACTAATACTCTATTATGTTTAGTTATCACATTTTCTTTAGGAATAATCAAATAAATTAATGGGCTAAACATCTAAACAGATACTTCTCAAATGAACATATAAATGGCCAACAAATATATGAACATATGCTCAACATCTCTAGCAATCAGGGAGATGCAAGTAAAATTACACTGAGATTTCATCTCACTTCTGTCAAAATGGAAATTATTCAGCATACAAATAATAATAAGTTTGGGGAAGGACATGGGTGGAAAGGTAGGCTCAAACATTATTGTTGAAATTGCAAATTAGCACAGCCTCTCATAAAACTCTGAATGTTTCTCAAACAATACTATCAATGTCATATGATACAGCTTTCTCACTCCTTGGAATATATCCAAAAGATCTAAAATCAGCACACTATAGGGAAATAGGCTCACAGTAATTACAGCAGCACAAGCTATGGGGAATAAACCAAGGCAACCTTCAAGAGATTAATGTTAAGAAAAATGTGATACATATATACACAACTGTGGAGCACTGTGCTGGCTTCCTGTGTTCATGAACCCTCATCCTCTAGAACCTTGAGACTGCTGGAGTGGAGCATGTGTTTCTGCCTCTTTGGGGGTGAGCTTACTCCATGAGTCACCACCACAAAAAGACTTCTAGACCTGGCCACTGACGGGGTTCATCCTGAGAAGCCACTTGGGGTGAGGGGATCCCAACACAAATGCTGCCTGCTCCCTGGGCTTGTGGAGTATACACACAACACAATGTCACCATAATAAGGTGACCCTGGGTCAGTTCAAAGGGCATTTCATTCCCAGTTCTATTAATAGTCATGAGCAGAATCTCATTTTCCACAGACTTTGATTTGTAATTTTATTAATTTAGTGAACCATAATCTTATATGGGGACTGAAAATTTAGGATCCTATGTGATCCTGAGAATGTTCTCTCCATTTAGGCCCCTGTCATCTTTATTTTGCTCTATTGTCTTTTACTTATTAATCGCCCTCCATTTATGCATATACCCCCCATTTCTATCCTGCCCACAAAATTAGTGTGATATGTTCCAATGCATGTATGCCTGTGAACTACTATTGAGGATATTTATGTCTAAGCACTTTAAACTTACATAGAGAACTTTGATATAATGAGTTCTATTCAACTATTTTTATCATTTTCTTCATTCTCCCTTTTCCTCTGCCATGCCTCCTCACCATCCCAATATTTTAGACAAACATATACCCTACTTAAGAGTTGCCATCCTCTCTTCTAATTTGTGATCATGCTCTCATCATTTATTTCTCTCTGCAAGTATGCTCATACTTACCTCTCAGCTTAGGGCTACTTTCAGCAAAATTATCCCCTCACCATTTATCTACATTAGCACTTACCAGGGACTCAAAGTATAATTATGGGGTCAAAGAAATAAAGGCTGATACACAAAGGTGACTGAAAAGATTTTCTCCTGTTCACAAGTAAAAGAAATTTACATGTAGAGAAATTAATTTACAGGTTAAGCCATAAAGGTCTAGAAAAATTCTGAAATATGCCCTAAGGAAAGAAGCTCATTTTTATTGAGAGAACAATAGCCCAAATCAAGGAAGTATTCATAGAACACCACATCTTTAGAGTAGAAAAAAAATTGTCAGCAGTGTGGACAAACAAAAGGGGCAGAGTGTTCGTTGTAAAGAGTAAAAAGTACAAGGCACTTTGGAAACCATTAAAGATGCACAGGGCTTGATTAAAACTTACTATTAGGAAGTAGAAAATAATGTAGAGTGTGGATTTTTATGTTTCTATGGCATTGAAAAGTTTTGGTTCTGAGGATTCGTCATTTTATGTTCAGTGGGTGAATTTGTAGATGAATTGTTGGGGTATTTGTTTGCACTGAAGTTAACAATATCCAGTTCTCCCCAAGGGTTAGTTGAAGTTTGGGGTCAATAGAAATGTCTTCTAAGGAAGTCAAGTCTCACTGGCTCAGCAGTGCACATCTGTATAGGCCCATGTGTTCAGGTGGCTGAGGCCAGGTGGATGGCTGGTTTCAGGTTATTCTGGGCTCCTCAGTGAGACCCCACCTCAGAAGAAAATCAAAAGTACAAAAGCAAATGAATCTCAGCAGTTGAGAGTGTGCTAAGAATGCAGTGGAATGAATGTGACATAATTTTCCTGTGTATATATGAAAGAACCACAGTGAATCTCATCATTGTGTACATCCACAAAAAAATGGCATCCTAATTAGAATGAGATATAGCCAATATGATTATATAATGATACCAAAATAAATATACCTGACAAAAATAAGCATGTACAAGGCATTGGTTTTAGTACAAAGTGCCACATTATAAATAATAACTATGAAGGTAATGTTTAAATTCAATTTCTAATTGATAAAATAAATTTTATTACTAGTATTAGTCATTTTCATTTTACTCTATGATTGCTCTTCTTTTTAAGTAGTGTAAATAGACAAATACATTTGTTGGCAGAAACATCTTTAAAAGTAAAAACAGAAGAAAAGGAAAATGTGCTTGATGACCCTGAAAATAAGCAGCCACAGGTAAGCAATCATGTAAATCTCAAACACATTTTTCATGCTATTTTCCTTGCCTCAACAATTTAGATTTAGTATTTCAGAATAGTCTTTTAGTATCCTAAGATGAATGAAAACTATAGAATATTGAAGAAAGAAATTGATTCTTAAGGTAGCCATAGTGTCAAAAAGTCAATACAATTCAATGCAACCCCCATCAAAACACCAATCATGTTTTTCAAAGAACTAGAAAAACAAAGTTCTAAAATTTATTTGGAAGAAAAGACAACTCAAATTAGCCAAAGCAATTCCAAGTTTAAAAAGCAGTGCTGGAGACATCACAATACCTGAGTTCAAATTACACTACAGAGCTATAGTTAACAAAATAAAAATGATGATACTGGCATAAAAAAGACACATAAATGAATGGTACAGAAGAGAAGACAGAGACAAACCCACACCTGGGCAGGCATCTGATCCTTGACACAGGTGCCAAAAACATAATAGAGGAAACATAGCCTTTTAAACAAAACGTGCTGGAAAAACTGTTTTTCCAAGAGTAGAAGAATGTGACTAATACCTTGTCTTATACCCTATTACCCAGACCAACTCAATAGTGGATCACAGACCTAGGAATTAGAACAAAACCTATGTAATTTTTGAAAGAAATCATCAGGTCAACACTCCAACATTTAGGCACAGGCAACTGCTTTCTCACTAAGACCCCAAAAGCTCAGAAGATGATGCCAAGAATTAATTAAAGGAATGGCCTCAAGTTTTAAAGATACTGCACAGCAAAGAAAACAATGAGAAGGGTGAAAGAGAACCTACAGAATGGGAGAAAATCTTTGCTAGCTACTCTTCTGACATAAATTAATACCTAGAATATGGAAAAAATATTCCACAAAATAAAAGAGCCCAATTAATAAATGGCCACTGAATTAAACAGACACTTCTCAAAAGAAGAAATAAAATGGCTGAGAAATATATGAACAAATGTCCCACATAGTAATAAAGGAAATGCAAATCAAAACTACACTGAGATTTTATTTCACACCAGTCTGAATGTCAGACATCAATAATATAAATAATAAAAAATGCTGGAGAGGATATGGAGAAAATAAACACTTTATTTTTTGGGGAGATTGTAAATTACTACAACCTTTATAAAATTAGTATGAAAGCTTCTCAAAAGAATAGGAATAGAATCACCGCATAACAAAGCTATACCATTCCTAGGTTTATATCCTAAAGGACCAATAGGATCATACTGTACTGATGAGCACATGTCACAATTGTCATATTATGGAAACAGCATAGCTATCTGCCACACACACATACTACAAAAATTAATATGGAGGCTCTTCAAAAGACTAGGCCTGGAGCCACCATGTGACACAGCTATACTACGCCTCAGTATTTTTCCTGAAGAATTAAAATCACCATACTACAGTGATGCATACATTCCATGTTTATAGAAACACAATTCATAATAATTAAACTATGGAACCAGCCTAGGTTTCCATCAGTGGATGAGCAGGTGAAGAGAATGTGGTACACATACACAATGGCATTTTATTCAGCCATAAAGACAAATAAAATTATGTCATTTGCAGAAAACTTAATGAAACAGTGACCATTATATTAAGTGAAATAAGTCACACTCAGAAGATCAAAGGGCAGATTTTTGTTCTCATATGAAACCTAGAGAGAAAAAAAGAACAGAAAAGTGAGGGGAAAACCTCATGGAAATTAAAGAGAGACCTTAGATTAGAGGAAAATAGAGTTGAATGAGGGAGAGGAGAAGTGCTGGGGAGCAATACTGGTCAAATTATATTTTTATATTTGGCACATGTATGATTGTATAACAAATCCCATCATTATATACAACTATAGACGACTATAGTAAACCAATCAAAAGTGTAGGAAAAAAATCAAAGTGGAAGAGACTTTCCAATTTCCCATGAATACATTGGTTTTACTCCCAGGTAGATAATGAGGCTACTTGCTAATATATCCTGCTATAGTTATGGAAAGTGAAATCTGTATTTGAGTGAGCTCCTTCACTCCTGATATCCCAGGATCCAAATGAGAAAAGAACATCAAATGACAATGAGAGAGAAGTGTTCAGTGCAACAAAGGGATATCTTCCGACTGATACCAACGCCCCCAGTGCCACATCCCTAGTCCTGACTTTTTAATGTAAAATCCAAGGAGTAAATATTGAACAGAGCACAACTTGTGTCATCCTTTAACTTCTTCCAGTCATACATGGTATGCAAATATTAGGTAGTAAAGAGTGGACAAAAATAAAAGCACAGAATGAAGAATTGTTCTTTTTGCAGTTTTGAAAAAAAGTTGTTTGTTCAACTCAAACAGAAATGAAAAAAATTCAATAATATTATATAAAATTAAAAAACAGATTATTATGAACTAATGTCATAACAACCAAACTAAGTTGATTGATGAAATCAGTGATGAGAACAAAACTAATTATTCTTTCTGAAAAAGTAACTATTATCTTTGGCCTTGAACTTTCATTAAAGGTGGAAATAACAAGGAAGAAGTACAAAATTAATCAGATGGAAGTGTCACAAATCCTGTTTCATAGTGAGGAGAACACTGATGACAAAGGTGATGAATTCATTGAACAAAGAAAAAACAGAAATGCTGATAACCAAAGATATTTTCTTTTTCTTTTTTTTTTTTACAAAAGAATACACAGTTTAATATACTAAAATAATTTACATGATGCCATGAGTATTTATGTATGTAAATGATAGTAAATTCCAACAAATTAAACAAGAAGTAGGGAATGATGATTTTTAAAATGATAATCATGTGAACATTTCTAAGGATCTGTTATATATATGACAACCTTATTTGATTGTTTCATATGTTGACCCAAAACAACTGAATTTACAATGATTTGTTCTATGAAACAGTTCAGAATCTTTTTATAATAATTGAATGGCATTGAATTAAAACTCTTTTTTTTAAAAAATATTTTCTTAAGAAAATGAAGAGCCTGATGGGTAAATCAAAGGCAATACTCCCAGTAGTACATAAACCATAAGATGCCATTTTATATATATATATATATATGTTTATTTCAAAATTATAACAAACTTTGGCAAATAGGAGGATAAATACAATCTCCTGTCCTGTTGATAAATGAAATTTGCCAATACTTTTGCTAGGGTGATTTATTTACATGCACCAACATTTCAAATATTATTCCCTAAATCTACCAGCTTCACTTATATTATCTTTCTGGAACAGGAAAACATGATTTACAAATGTGTGCATAAACACATTTTTTAAAGACATGTATTATATATCATACAAAATGTACAAAGAAGAATATATCTGATATATGCAATGTGTCCACTGAAGACATGCAATGCACATGCTAGCACATTTGCGGAAACATAGAATATATTAAATGTGTTTGTTAAGGCCATTCAGTATGGTATTGTCATATCAAATAGGGGTGCGTTTATGTGGTGAGCCGTTTCTGCAGATTATGGTCGCCATTGCAAGATGGCGCTGGCTCCACTGTGGTCTGTAACAAACAACTCCTTGTTTGGGAGAGTTGGTGCATAGTTTCTCAGCACCCTGTGAGAAAGTTCCACGTGGCAGCTTCGCATTGGGGCTTGGGATGCTTTATTAAGGCTGGGAGGGGCATCTGACCAGAGAGGAATTAGAAGAAATATCAAGGGCCTGAATAAACTGCTGAAAGAAGATTCCTGAGTTGCGTCTTCCTTGCGGGCAAGGGGTCGCGACAAGTGGTGCTGAAAACCCGGGAACCAGAACTTTCAGCAGTCAGGGGTTGTGCACCAGTTAGTCCCAGGTAAGTGGGACCCGCAGGTAAAGCGGAGATCAGTCCCAGATTAATTGGGACCCGCTATCAAAGCGGAGATTAGTCCCAGATTAATTGGGACCCGCGGTCAAAGCGGAGATTAGTCCTAGGTAATTGGGACCCGCTATCAAAGCGGCAGCTCCTCTGTAAAGCCAGAGAGAGCATTATATCTTATTGCAGCTGCACTGTGTACTTTCGCTCTTACTTTCACTCTTGTTTTTTGTGTGTCTTTTGTTGTGTCATGGGTGCCGTATCTTCAAGTCCGCTTCTCCTGGCCCTAGATAACCTGTTACGTTCCAAGGGCCTAAAAGTGAAACGTAGTACTTTACAGAGATTTTTACAGAAGACAGATATTGTTGCACCGTGGTTCGCATTTTCTGGCAGCCTCACTATACCTAGCTGGGATAAGTTAGGCACAGATCTTGAATTTGCTTCTGAGCAGGGCATATTAGAGGGTGAGGTGATACCCCTTTGGAAGATGATCCGTAGTTGCCTCGCAGATGGCAGATGTCAGGAAGCACTTACTAAAGGACAAGAAGTTTTAGAGCAATTACATGAAGAAAGATCAGAAATGGCAGGCAGTGAGGTATTTCAGGAGGGTGGGAGTGTGCGAAGCGAGAAACAGGGGAGGAAACAATTATCTCCGGCAGGCAATGACGTATTTCAGGAGGATGGCAGTGTGCGGAGCGAGAAACAGGGGAGGAGGCGATTGTCTCTGGCACGGAGTGAAATATTTCAGGAGGAAGGGAATGTGCAGAGCGAGAAACAGGGGAGGAGGCGATTGTCTCTGGCACGGAGTGAAATATTTCAGGAGAAAGGGAATGTGCAGAGCGAGAAACGGGGGAGGAAACGCTTGTATCCAGATCTCAGTACACTGCGCACACTCCCATGCAAAAGTGGGTCAGAAGAGTAGGACGATGAGGAGGAGGAGCTTGGGAGACTGTCTCGGCAGCTAGGGAGTTTAACTATGGGAGAAGGGAACAAAAATAAACAGGAGCTCAAGAAAAATGATCCTCCGGACCCGCCGCAGTACGGTGAGGGTGTTTCGAGGAGAGCTTTCCATGCCCAAGCATGGAGGGCTGTTAACGCTGAGATGGGTCTTGCTTATCCAGTTTTCCAGGATGACAATAGGGGAAGATTCCATGAGCCTTTAGATTTCAAAATTGTGAAGACCCTGGCAGAGTCTGTGCGCACTTATGGGGTGGATGCCGCCTTCACATTAACTCAGGTGGAGAGTCTGTCTAGATACTGTATGACTCCCTCTGATTGGGCTAGCCTTGTTCGGGCTTCTGTTTCTCCAGGCAAATATTTGGACTGGAGAGCCTTTGTGCTAGAGGGCGCTGTAGAGCAGGCTGCCCAAAACAATGCGGCGGGACACCCCCATTGGGACAAGGAAATGCTTTTGGGACAAGGCAGATTTGCTAATCAACAAACAGGATACCCCCCTGAGGTATATGAACAGATCAATAACATTTGTATCCGTGCATGGAAATCACTCCCAAATAGAGGAGAAGTGTCTGGCAATTTAACAAAAATCATGCAAGGCCCCACAGAACCTTTCTCGGACTTTGTTGCTAGGATGGTGGATGCCACAGGAAAAATCTTTGGTGACCCTGATAGAGCAATGCCCTTGATTAAACAACTTGTTTTTGAGCAATGCACCAAAGAATGTAAAGCAGCAATCACTCCTTATAAAAACAAGGGCATAGAAGCTTGGATAAAAGTGTGTAGAGAGCTTGGAGGACCTTTAACTAATGCAGGTCTTGCAGCTGCTGTCCTTCGGATCGCAAAAGGGGGCGGTCCTGGTGCCGGAACATGCTTCCATTGTGGTCAATCCGGCCATTTCAAACGTGACTGTCCCAAAAAAGGCAATTTTACTGGACCTCCTCGTTGTGGCCCTTCTAATAGCCCTCGTCAACCGGGGCTGTGTCCAAAATGCAAAAAGGGGAAGCATTGGGCAAGAGAGTGTAGATCAGTGAGGGACATCCATGGACAGCCTATTTCAGCTGGGCCAAAAAACGGCCAAAGGGGCCCCCGACCCCAGGGCCCATGAATATATGGGGCAAAGGAGAATGTCACACCCGAACCCGAGACATGGCCTTCTCTGCGCCATCCCACGAGATGCGGAGAGCCACTACAGGTGCCGCGGGATTGGACCTCTGTTCCACCTCCAGACTCGTATTAACACCTAAGATGGGAGTCCAATTGGTGGAAAGTGAGTTCAAAGGGCCTTTACCCCCTGGCACTGTAGGTTTGTTAATTGGACGTGCATCCTCTATTCTACAAGGTCTTCATGTTTTCCCCGGAGTTGTAAACCCTGATACTGTAGGGGCAGTAAAAGTTATGGTGGAAGCTCCAAGGGGCATTGTGTCTATCTCCCCAGGGGATCGGATTGCTCAATTGCTAATTTTGCCTAGTTTGCATAATCACTTCCCTGCTGACTCAAGGTCACGGACAGGAAATCAGATTGGTACCACCGGAGGAAATTGTGCCTATTTGTCACTGGATATGAGCAATCGCCCCATTTTGGAATTAAGCATAGAAGGTAAATCTATTGTGGGATTGCTGGACACAGGAGCAGATCGTAGTATCATAGCCCTTAAGGACTGGTCTAGGGGATGGCCAGTGCAGGCTTCTGATCAATCCTTAAGAGGACTTGGATATGCCCAAGCCCCTCAAATCAGCTGTAGACATCTATCTTGGAAGGACTCGGAAGGACATGATGGTACCTTTCAGCCTTATGTACTTGATTTACCCATTTCTTTATGGGGCCGTGATCTGATGAAAGACATGGGGTTCACTCTTAGTAATGACTATTCCCCAGTGTCTCAACATATCATGCAAAGTATGGGGTATAGGCCAGGTCTAGGACTAGGAAGGCACCTACAGGGACGTAAGCATCCTGTGCAAGGTCATCAAAAGCTTAACAGGTTTGGTCTGGGTTTTTCCTAGGGGCCACTGGGGCTCAAATACCCATAACATGGCTCACCGAGGAGCCTGTTTGGGTGCCTCAGTGGCCTCTTCCCTCGGTTAAACTGGCAGCAGCCCATGATCTAGTCAAAGAACAACTTGATTTGGGTCACATCCAACCTTCTACTTCTCCATGAAATACTCCCATATTTGTCATTAAGAAAAAATCAGGGAAGTGGCGCCTACTGCATGATCTACGAGCAGTTAATGCTCAGATGCAGCGTATGGGGCCCATTCAAAGAGGGCTGCCTCTGCTCTCCTCTGTTCCTCAAGGCTGGCATATAATTGTTATTGACATTAAAGACTGTTTCTTTTCCATTCCTTTGCATCCTAAAGATTCACAACGTTTTGCTTTCACCCTTCCCTCGTGTAATCACGAAGAACCAGATCAAAGGTTTGAGTGGGTGGTGTTGCCACAGGGGATGGCTAACAGTCCCACGATGTGCCAGATGTATGTGGGGAAGGCACTCGCACCTCTCAGACGTAAGTATTCCTCCACCAAGATCATTCACTATATGGATGATGTGTTATTGGCCGCAAAATTAGAACAGACAGTTTATGAGGCTTATAAAGAACTCGTGATGCTGTTGGCTCAACATGGACTGCACATCGCACCTGAAAAGGTTCAAACAGGGGATTCTATCAGGTTTTTGGGAGCGACAATTGGGTATGACAAATTAAAACCACAAAAAATTACCATCAGGACTCAAGATCTCCAAACTCTAAATGATTTTCAAAAATTGCTGGGAGATATTAATTGGATAAGAGGATATTTACATATTCCTAATATTGTGCTCCAGCCTTTGTATGCTACTCTTAAGGGTGATCCAGATCTTTCTTCCCCTCGTAGCCTCACTACTGAGGCTAGAGCGGCCCTTATAAAAGTAGAACAAGCTATACAGCATGCCACTCTATGCAGGCTCCAGAGTGATAAACCTTTCCAGTTATGTGTGCTTGCCACTATGCGGCAGCCTACTGGAGTACTGTGGCAAGATGGGCCTTTACTATGGATCCACCCACATGTATCCCCAGGAAAATCCTTAGAATATTATCCTGATGCTGTTGCAGCATTGGCACTTAAAGGGATTCAACAAAGCATTCAATTTTTCGGCCAATCACCTTCTTCTCTTATCATACCCTACACTAAAGCTCAACTTAATGTTTTATGTGCTACTCTAGACAACTGGGCTATTCTGTGTTGCTCATTTCAAGGGGGTATTGATAATCACTACCCTTCTCATCCATTACTCCATTTTGTTAAAGAACATCCCATCATTTTCCCTAAGGTAACTTCATCCAGTCCAATTCCGGGGGCTGTTAACATTTTTACTGATGGTTCCAAGTCTGGAATGGGAGCTTATGTAATTAATGACTCTCCCCCTATCCAGCATCAATTTGCTCCTGGAAATCCACAATGGGTAGAACTACAAATTGTTATTGAAGTTTTTAAACAGTGTTCTTTTCCTTTTAATCTTATTTCGGACTCCAGCTATGTGGTACAAGCACTAAAAGTCCTGGAGACCATGGGAACTATTAGTGATGCCCACAATGTGTCTGTTTACTTTACTCAGCTTCAACATCTTATCTCTAACCGCACTGCTTCTTTTTATCCAATGCACATCAGGGCTCACACCTCTCTTCCTGGTCCGTTATCCCAAGGTAATGCCTGTGCGGACTTAGCCACTAGAGGCCAATTGATATGCTTGTCTTCCTCCTTAGAGAGGGCTAAGTTGTTTCACCAAAACTTCCATGTTAATGCATTAACGCTGCGCAGGCGTTTTTCCATTTCAAGAGCGGATGCTCGGCAGATAGTATTGCAATGTCCCCATTGTGTCACATTTCTTCATCCCCCTAACTATGGAGTAAACCCACGGGGCTTAAAGCCATTGATTGTTTGGCAAATGGATGTGACACATATACCTGACTTTGGTAACCTTAAGTATGTGCATGTTTCCGTTGATACGTGCTCTGGAATTATCCATGCTTCTGCTTTATCGGGAGAAAAGGCACGTAATGTCATTACTCACTGTTTAGAGGCATGGGCAGCATGGGGGTGCACCTGCATCCCTTAAGACTGATAATGGACCTGCTTATACTGGCAGACAATTTACAGCTTTTTGTTCTACTATGGGAGTGCAACTTACTCATGGTTTGCCTTATAATCCTCAAGGACAAGGCATTGTTGAGCGTGCTCATCGCACCTTAAAGGAAACTTTACAAAAACAAAAAGGGGGAATAGGAGCTGAACACACTCCTAAAGAACGCCTGTCCTTAGCTCTCTTTACCATTAATTTTTTGAATTTGGATATTCATGGTCGCTCTGCGGCCGATAGACATGTGTCCCCTCAGCCCTCTGTGATTGGCTATGTTAAGTGGAAGGATGTTCTTAAGGGCCAATGGAACGGCCCTGACCCCGTGCTGACATGGGCACGAGGATCTGTATGTGTTTTTCCCCAGGATCGTACGGAACCATTGTGGGTCCCTGAACGCTTGACAAGAAGAGTCTCGACATCAACTGACCAGCAACAAGAGATACCACAACAATCCTGTGATGAGGATCCTCATTCTGCTAAGTGCTCTGGCTCTGGTGCTGGTGCCGATGGCACAGGCGACACCAATGCGGTGGTGGGCAGTGGCACGGGCATGGCCAATGCCGATGCTGGTTCACGGTAATTCTAGTGTCCTCCCCACTCTTTTTTCTACCTCATGTGAGATGTCTGCTCCCTGTGCCTCTCCTAGAGGGGACATGGAGAGAATTTTTAATCAATCTCAAGTTAATCTCACAGGAGTTTTTTGTTTCAGCCTTAGAAACGCTAATTGCATTAGCCTTAAGACCAAAAATTTGACTAACTGGGAGGACCCATTGCGATCCAATCAGGTCTCAGGAAGCATTATCAGTGCTGTATTGAGCAAGGTAGATTCGGGGAAGCAATCAGGCTCAGAGACCCCTGCAAACAGCAGCTCTGCTCTTAACATAACTACCTTGGCTATTATCTCCGAGGTACTAATCCCAGTGCCTCCTTTTTCTAGTAGTATTTATAATGCCACTCATTTCAAGGCCCCTCCTTACTGTTCCCCTAATCTTGGTTTCCCCCCAACATTTACGCCTTGTCAGGATCATTCTTGGGAGAAACATCAAGTTGCTAAAGGTTTCTCCCTTTCCCCCTCTCTTGATAGGTATGTTTATAACTTTAACAATAGTGCCAGCTCCTCTACAGGAGTAGGTTGGTCCTGGTTTTAATGGCTGATTTCCAATGAAAAGGGGGCTTCAGCCAATATTTCTGCACTGGCTCAGTTGGTAGGAGCCAAAAGTTGGCTGGCTAATATTTCTGTTACTGTTAGGGAAAGTGAACAAGGTAATAGACTTACATCTGTTTCATTCAACTCTCTGTTGTATAATGCCACATTGCCTCCTGCAATGGTCTGTGTCCAATCCCCCTTCTTATTCCTTTTGGCTAAGGCCACCTCATCGGTGATGCTGGATTGTTCTCATACTACCTGTCTCTTATCTTAGTGTTGGAATGGTTCCTGGACTGTAGCAGTGTTTATGAAAATTCTAACTTTTGTCCCAATCCCGGTCACTGCGGATCCTGATATGTTCCCTATTGTTGAGCTACTTAGAGTCCGCAGAGATTTTGGAATCACAGCGGCTATAGTGACAGCCATGGCGGTATCTGCTGCTGCAGCGGTTATGGCCGGAGTGGCTATGGCCAATCAAGTACTAACTGCTGCCACCATTAATCAAGTTGTCCAACAAACTTCCACCATACTTGAATCCCAAAATACAATTAATCAACATATTTTTCCAGGGATTTTAGCTGCCAACCAAAGAATAGATTTACTCCAAGCTCAGGTAGAAGAATTGGCTGACTTAGTGCTTTTGGGTTGTGTTGTCCAACGTGCACATTTATGCATAACCTCTGTCGGATTTAATGATTCCAGGAATGCTTCCCGCATCATTGGCAAATATTTGGCTGGAAATTGGTCCAGGGAAGCGGAAGACATGATCCAGTCTCAACTAACCCAGATAGCTGTCTTGTATAGCACTCGTGATGATCCCCTGACTTTGGGTCAATTCACCAATTGGATATCTTCTGCTTTTTCCTTTTTTAAAGAGTGGGTGGGGGTAGGCATTTTTGGTGCAATGTGTTGCTTCGGTATGTTTCTCTGTTTGTGGTTTCTCTGTCGCCTCAAGGCCCGCAATGCTCACGATAAGGCTATGATCATCCAAGCTCTTGCAGCTTTAGAAAATGGCAATTCACCTCAAGTTTGGCTTGCGCAGCTTAAACAGTAAATCTTTCACATGGTCGTTACACCCCAAGTTATTATAACATTGCACTGGGATCGGCATGTCTTTCCTCGTTATTCTCTTGGTGTTGGAAAGCCCTTGCACTCTGCCGGTCTTGCTGCCATTGCACGCAGGTGGGTTTCCACACTAATGCTTCTCTATCGCCTTAAAGTCCGTGCCTTTCTTTCAGGGTGCTGTCAACTCGTTTGTCGTTGTGTACAGCCACAGAACAGCCTCAGCTGTCCCCCTTCGTCTACCTTCATCACGATGCAGGATGCGAGGCAAAGCACTGCACTTAAGTGATCCCTCAACGGACCTCAAGGAAAGCATGTCCTATTGCATGCGGGTTTGACGTCCACACCCCCGCCCTACGAAAAATGGCGTCGGCTGATATGGCTTCAGATCTGGGGAAGGGCCCTCCTTAGGACTGAACCATACTATGCAGCCACTTCTGCACAGTGGCATAGGACCTCTACTCTCTCCTGTATTGTTTTCAGAAAACAGAAGGGGGGAACTGTGGTGAGCCGTTTCTGCAGATTATGGTCGCCATTGCAAGATGGCGCTGGCTCCACTGTGGTCTGTAACAAACAACTCCTTGTTTGGGAGAGTTGGTGCATAGTTTCTCAGCACCCTGTGAGAAAGTTCCACGTGGCAGCTTCGCATTGGGGCTTGGGATGCTTTATTAAGGCTGGAAGGGGCATCTGACCAGAGAGGAATTAGAAGAAATATCAAGGGCCTGAATAAACTGCTGAAAGAAGATTCCTGAGTTGGGTCTTCCTTGCGGGCAAGGGGTGGCGACAAGTTTAAATTGTCTTCAATAAGGAAAGAGTTCAATTGTCATATTTATAAAATAATGAACCCCACAAACACTTAAAATAAAATTAGCTCTGTAGAGTACTTTTTATTTCACAAGTAAAGTAAAATTAAGGCAGTTATTTCAATGACACTTCTTAATCATGATTTTGTTTTTATACTCACTTTGAGTTACAAAAGGAAGCTGCCTGCTGCACTGGCACTCTGCCTTGTTATTGTAGTGCTACTCACCAGTAGATTTTGGGGTACCTGTTCCCAATGCCCAAATGCTTAAATAATGAATCTCAGATTAATCTGAATATTGTGAATGCATTGCACATGGTGGTCAATATTTCATCAATACTTTATTCTATTGGGTAAATCTATTAAAACGTTCATCAAATCTTCAATATACTGAAGTAAGAATTGGCAACCTTTTTTCTGCAAAGATTCAGACGGTAAATACTTTAGTCTTTGTGGACCAGAGTGTCAATGTGATTGTAGTCTGAAACACATTATAGTCACTACTGGATGGGTATGGAGTGCATATCACTAAAACGTTGTTTGTTCAGCAAAACCATGACTCTGGGTTCTATTCCCAGCACCACAAAAATAAAAACAAAACAATAGAACTTTCTTTAGAAAAATATGCAAAATGGTGGAATTGGCCCACAGGCACTAATTTGTGGACTCTTTGCTAAATTCAAGATTAACAAATAAAGAGAATCTTTTTTGAAAAGGTATTCAATTGCATGTATGCTGTTATCTTTTTTTATTTTTTTTATTTTTTTTATTGGTTGTTCAAAACCCTACAAAGCTCTTGACATATCATATTTCATACATTAGCATACATTAGCTTCAAGTGAGTTATGAACTCCCTTTTTTACCCCAAGTACAGATTGCAGAATCACATGGGTTACACATTCACATTTTTACATAATACCATAATAGTAACTGTTGTATTCTGCTACCTTTCCTATCCTCTACTATCCCCCCTCCCCTCCCCTCCCATCTTCTCTCTCTCTACCCCTTCTACTGTAATTCATTTCTCACCTTGTTTATTTTCCCATTCCACTTACAACCTCTTATATGTAATTTAGTATAACAATGAGAGTCTCCCTCCGTTTCCATGCAATTCCCCTTTTCTCTCCCTTTCCCTCCCACCTCATGTCTCTGTTTAATGTTAATCTTTTCTTCCTGCTCTTCCTCCCTGCTTTATTCTTAATTGCTCTCATTATATCAAAGATGACATTTGGTATTTGTTTTTTAGGGATTGGCTAGCTTCACTAAGCATAATATGCTCTAGTGCCATCCATTTCCCTGCAAATTCCAAGATTTTGTCATTTTTTAGTGCTGTGTAATACTCCATGGTGTATAGATGCCACATTTTTTTAATCCATTCATCCATTGAAGGGCATCTGGGTTGGTTCCACAATCTAGCTATTGTAAATTGTGCTGCTATGAACATCGATGTGGCAGTATCCCTGTAATACGCTCTTTTAAGGTCTTCAGGGAATAGTCCGAGAAGGGCAATTGCTGGGTCAAATGGTGGTTCCATTCCCAGCTTTCCCAGGATCTCCATACTGCTTTCCAAATTGGCCGCACCAATTTGCAGCCCCACCAGCAATGTACAAGAGAACCCTTTTCCCCACATCCTCGCCAGCACGTGTTGTTGTTTGATTTCATAATGGCTGCCAATGTTACTGGAGTGAGATGGTATCTTAGGGTGGTTTTGATTTGCATTTCTCTGACTGCTAGAGATGATGAGCATTTTTTCATGTACTTGTTGATTGATTGTATGTCCTCCTCTGAGAAGTTTCTGTTCAGGTCCTTGGCCCATTTGTTGATTGGGTTATGTGTTATCTTATTGTCTAATTTTTTGAGTTCTTTGTATATTCTGGATATTAGGGCTCTATCTGATGTGTGAGGAGTAAATATTTGTTCCCATGATGTAGGCTCCCTATTTACTTCTCTTATTGTTTCTCTTGCTGTGAAAAAACTTTTTAGTTTAAGTAAGTCCCATTTGTTGATTCTTGCTATTAACTCTTGTGCTATGGGTGTCCTATTAAGGAATTTGGAGCCCGACCCCACTATATGTAGATCGTAGCCAACTTTTTCTTCTATCAGACCCAGAGTCTCTGATTTGATATCAAGGTCTTTGATCCATTTTGAGTTAACTTTTGTGCATGGTGAGAGGAGGGGGTTCAGTTTAATTTTGTTGCATATGGATTTCCAGTTTTCCCAACACCATTTGTTGAAGATGCTATCCTTCCTCCATTGCATGTTTTTAGCCCCTTTATCAAATATAAGAGAGTTGTAACTTTGTGGATTGGTCTCTGTGTCCTCTATTCTGAACCATTGGTCCACCCGCCTGTTTTGGTACCAGTACCATGCTGTCTTTGTTACTATTGCTCTGTAATATAGTTTGAAATCTGGTATCACTATACCGCCTGATTCGCACTTCCTGCTTAGAATTGCTTTTGCTATTCTGGGTCTTTTATTTTTCCATATGAATTTCATGATTGCTTTATCTATTTCTACAAGCAATGCCTTTGGGATTTTGATTGGCATTGCATTAAACCTATATAGAACTTTTGGTAATATCGCCATTTTGATGATGTTAGTTCTGCCTATCCATGAACAGGGTATATTTTTCCATCTTCTAAGATCTTCTTCTACTTCTCTCTTTAGGGTTCTGTAGTTTTCATTGTATAAATCTTTCACCTCTTTTGTTAGGTTGATTCCCAAGTATTTTATTTTTTTTGAGGATATTGTGAATGGAGTGGTTTTCCTCATTTCCATTTCAGAAGTTTTGTTGCTGATATACAGGAATGCCTTTGATTTATGCGTGTTGATTTTATATCCTGCTACTTTGCTGAATTCATTTATTAGTTCTAGTAGTTTCTTTGTAGACCTTTTTGGGTCTTCTAGTTATAAAATCATGTCATCCGCAAATAATGATAATTTAAGTTCTTCTTTTCCAATTTTTATGCCTTTAATTTCTTTCGTCTGTCTAATTGCTCTGGCCAGTGTTTCAAGAACTATATTGAATAGAAGTGGTGATAGAGGGCATCCCTGTCTTGTTCCAGATTTTAGAGGGAATGCCTTCAATTTTTCTCCATTCAGAATGATGCTAGCCTGAGGCTTAGCATAGATAGCTTTTACAATGTCAAGGTAATTTCCTGTTATCCCTAGTTTTTCTAATGTTTTGAACATAAAGCGATGCTGTATTTTGTCGAATGCTTTTTCTGCATCTATCGAGATGATCATATGGTTCTTATCTTTAAGTCTATTGATGTGGTGAATAACATTTATTGATTTCCGTATATTGAACCATCCTTGCATCCCAGGGATGAATCCTACTTGATCATGGTGCACAATTTTTTTGATGTGCCTTTGTATCCGATTCGCCAGAATTTTATTGAGGATTTTTGCAACTAGGTTCATCAGGGATATTGGTCTGTAGTTTTCTTTTTTTGAGGTGTCTTTTTCTGGTTTCGGAATCAACGTGATGTTGGCCTCATAGAATGAATTTGGAAGAGCTCCCTCTTTTTCTATTTCCTGAAATAACTTGAAAAGTATTGGTATTAATTCTTCTTTAAATGTTTTGTAAAACTCCGCTGTATACCCATCCGGTCCTGGGCTTTTCTTGTTATCTTTTTTTAAAGGTAATATATTGGATCATGCATCCCACCACATTTTTTAACAGTGACTTATATACAACTTAAAAAGTTTGAGTTTGTATGTTACATTTTATTTAAAATTGCTATATTTTTATTACTGTTATAGAATTCAATGTTTTAATATGAATAATAACTTTGTATTTGAATACTAAAAAATATCCTCGAAATAGAAGATTTGATTTAAGCAAGAATAGTGCCCTTGAAATACTTTATCTTTCTTTGGAGATTTTCTGTTTATATGAGCAAATGATAATATGTTTATATAATATATATTTAAGATAATTTAAGGGTAACTTTGGTTTACTTTATAATTTTATGCATTAATGATTTAATAACTTCACTTAGTGTGTTATATTGGCACATATGTAGTTGAAAAAAATTAAAGCATCACAAACATACTATGAAATCATTATGTGAGAATTGAAAAATGCAATTCAATTAAAAAAAAATAGTTCATAGCCAACCATGCCACTTAGCTAGGAGGTTATAGAAAGAGCTATCTATACTCACTGGACTACATTCCTTTTCCCATTGTTTATTTATGTTTTTATTACTTGTTCGCTGTAATTCCAGGAATAGAGCCCAGGACTTTGAGGATACTAGACAATCCCTCTGCCACTGTGCTACATTCACAGCCCTCCATTCATGTTTGAACTCCTGTTTCTTCCCTCCAGCCTTTCTTCCAAAATTGTTTTTGCCAATTTTCTTTCCAATTTTCACTTTCAAGTATCTAGAAATAATTTCTTCCATACAATCATACTTACCCTGTTAGCAGTATTGAACTCCATGGCAACCTCCTCTAGCACACTTTTTCCACCTGACTTTCAGGATGCTACTCATCTCCCTGGGTTTCCTCACACCTTTTGTGACCCTCCAGCCTAGTCTGTTTTATTTGTTTCTCTATAGAGTCAGCAAATGGATCTCCTTGTCTTTTTTTAAATCCTCTTTCCATCAATTTGAGTTAGAAACCAAGTTATATTGTGATTTTCTGCTCACAGCATTCTAGTGGCCCCCATTTTACTTGGAATCCATGTAAAAACTCTTCCTAATATGTATGAGATATGCCATTCTTCTCACCACACCAAGCCTACCACCACCCAAAAGCTCCATATCCTCTATAGTGGATATGGCTGGGTCAGATGGGATTGAGCTAGGATGGGAGTCACCACCATCAGGTCATACAGGTGTGGGGAGAAGCCGGTGCTTGGTCCTTCTAGTCCTGGGTGAGCCAGTGGGCAGTCATAGTGGGATCTCTAGGTGTCTGCCAGGCAGAGACTGAGGCTTGTCCCAAGGGCCCCCCAGCTCATCCTCTGGCTTGGGGACTGAGGGGCCCAGAGAGCCTGGGTCAGCTGCCTGGGCTCCACCTCTCATCATGCTCTTGGCCAGAACTCAAGAGTCAATACTTTCTGTGTAAAAAAGACAGAATAGTGTAGTTTAGGACAGAGAAAGGGAATTCTCTGTAATATCAGTGCTTCTGACACTTTGACAAAGATAAAACAAGTGACTTTAACATGGAATAATTTCGATATTTTGTCAGCATGAAAGCCTGACTTCAAATTATAATTGTAGGAAACTCCTTAGAGAATTTTTCTATGGAAATTCAATGGAAAAGTGAACAATGACTAAAAAAGAGGTCAAATTAGAGAGTTAAAAAAATACAAGATTCAATGAATTTCATATACCCTTGGAAATTATTCATTAGAGGACAGGCTTATTCAGTTAACTGTGTTTGCATATCCAATATTAGAAAGCTTCATAGGGTTCCATTTAAGATTTATAGTAAATTGTCTTGCAACTGCCTATGAATTATCTGTACAATTCAGTTATAGAATTATACATTCTAATGGTCCTTAGAATTTATATTTACTTTCACGTTTTCTATAGTAGGGGTGGTTGTTCATTGTGTTTTGGTTCAGATATTGGATATCCTAATGTAATTAACATGCAAATGATGACCCCAAATTTCAACTATCACAGATAGATTTTTAAAAAGTTATGTAGAAGAAAACATCCAAATACACAGGTCATACTCAAAAGTGTAATCATTCCTTCTGCCTTGACAGTATCACCAGGCATCACTATGATTTTGTATAGTACTCTAAAACGTCATGGGTATCAAAATAGTTCTTAGAATCTTTGTGCTGTACTTGTGGTCAATACAAAAGTAATGTATTGACCAAAGAGTTCAGGTTATTCCTTTTGGATTATGAAGTTTTAAAGTATCAGAACCTTGTTTCCCTGTTCCAACAGCACAATTGAATATGCATTATATGCTCTCTTGGTTGCATGCTTGAGTAAATCATTGAATAGTTGAATGATGCACAATGATGAATTTCTTGAGGAAAAAATAAACCTTTAGTTTATTGAAACTAGATTTCCAAAAATGCCAATGTATATATTCATTTTATTTATGAATCAAGGAAAAAGGCAGAAATTATTATTTGCAATTATATCCAGATACACAGTTATAATAAATATTAGTCTTTTATTATATTTCTTTCAAACACTTGATGAGGAATATTGCTTTCATAGAACATTGTAAGACCATATTATGGACACTGGAAACCTAGGTTTAAATTCAAAGTTTGCCAGTAACCAGATGCATGGATTTTGCCAAGTTATTTAGCCTTTCTTTGACTATTTTCTTCTTTTAGAAAGTACCTAATGTTATCTACCTCAGAGAATTGTTGGGCGAATAAGAATTATACCAAGTTTGGCATATGTACATTGCTTAGAATTGTGTACAGTCATTTTATTTTAGGCCCTGAAACAAAAACCCTATAATCAGTGCAACCGGGTTTCCCTCACACAAGGATTTAAGTCATCTTTTACAAATGGGGTTTAGTAACTTGTATGAGTTTTTTTTTTTTGAAGTTGACAATAACAAAACATTATCACATTTCTATCAAATAATGTGTTATTATTTGTTTTGCTTTTACTGTCAGAAAGTGTGATATAAATTTAATTTTTTGTTTTGAGACTATTAGTATAGTGTAATTGATTTCTTAATGTTATTCTTGTGTTTACACTTGAATCATCACTGTGGAACATGGTCATAAAATTTGTAGATACAAGAAATAAATTAAAATATAGAGAATTTATATATAAAAGATAATTGTCTTTTATATATAAAAGATAATAGTCTTATTTACATACTTGGTATTTGTCTGAAAGAATATTATGTGTTTCTTTCTTTCTGTTTCTCTTTTAGGCACACAGAAAAAGCATATAACAAAAAGAGCAAGGTATTGTTACAAATAATACAAGATAATATTTTGTTGATAAATTGCATTATGAAAGTCAAAGGGATACAAACAAATGTATAAATTAAAATATATTGTAAAAGGTGAAATGAAAGAGTGGAAATTTTTTTTTTGCTATGTACAGATTTTAAATTTGAAAATGAGTAAGACAAAATAAAAATTGATAAAGATTTCCTTTTGACAGAAATCAGTCTTTGGGGGGCTGGGGTTGTGGCACAGTGGTAGAGTGTTTGCCTAGCATGCATGAGGCACTGGGTTCAATCATCAGCACCATATACATGTAAAATAAAGATATTGTAAAAAATAGAATAAGAAAAAAATCACTTCTTTGAAAAACTACCTTTTCTTTTGCTTATATATAATAATGGATAATTGTCACCTGTTTATATTAAGTCTATGTTATATGTATTTGGTGTACATTTTAATATTGTATTATTGTTTTACAGGTCAAAAATGAAATAAATGCTATGGAAGACCTTGATGAATCACAGGCAACTGTAATAGCCTCAATGGCTTTTCAAGTGACTTGCCCTGATTATAAGGATGTTTAGGCATATGTTGAAACCCCAGCACTTCCTATGAAGTTAGGACCTTTGCATAATGATGTATACTATAGTAAAAGATGTACACATTACTTAGCACTGAACCATAGAACATTGATGTGTTACAGTACTGTTCATTTCAGAGAGGTGCTTTGCACTAAAATATAATGAGAAGTGTGATACACTCTCAAGTACACCCCTGCATCAACCCCACTGCACTTTTCTTTGTGAATGGCATCCCACTTCTTATGTTGGCTCTGTTGCTCCCTTGTGCCTGGAGAATGATCAGATAAGCTTACCGTTATCTCTACATGAATTCTGTAGTAAGCTTAGACCTCCTTTCCCTGTTACCCACATCCTGAAACTGTGTTATTTTCTGCAACTAAATCATATACTTTAAAAAATTCAGTTCTGATAATGCTTATCCCTTCCTTAAAACCAAAATATTACTTCTCTTTGCTATAAAATTAAAGACCTCAAGCCTCTAACTTTCTCTTGTGTCTGTCTGTATCTCACTCACTAAGATGTTTCTTGTTACAATAGAGCTTTTTGTTTTCAGATTATTTAATGAGGTATTACTGACATAAGGTAAACTGCATGTATAAAAAAAAATGTGCAACTTGACAAGTTTTGACCTATATATTAAACACATGTTGAATCACCATAATCAACACAGTTAAGAAATCCTATAAAAGTCTTCTCATGCTCCTTTATATGACCTTAATAAGATACTGAAAAATTATTTTTCAATGTTTTTCTACCATTTTCCATGCTCATAAACATGAATTAGTTGGGTGGTAATCATAGTCAAGTAGGGTGTGCTTGGAGAAGTTAGGTCATTTGGGGATTCCCTGTTGAATGGAACCCTCACCATTCCTGGTGGGTGGCCACATTATGAACTGCTTTCCTTTGCCTATTCTTTCTGCCTTAATGTTCTTTCTGCCTCACCTTGAACCAGAGCTGTGTAGCCAGAGGTGTATGGGTTGTGACTTCTGAATGGCTGAGCCCCAAATACATTTTACATTCTCTACATTGTTCAGGTCAGATCTTTGTGTCACAGTGAGAAAAACTAAATAAGACAATTCCCAGGCATTTTAATTTTTAATTTTTAAACTTTTCTTAATTTTAATGGGATAGATTTCCTCATTTTTTTCTTAGAATAATTGTGTTTGTTATACAGGAAAAATTTTGATTAATGATTGTTGATCTTGTTACCAGCAGCTTTGTGAAGTTCCTTATCAGTTCCATAAGTGCTCTCGTGGAGTTTTTTGGGTTTTCTGGATAAAGGATGATATCAATGGCAAAAAGAAAATTTGAATTCTTCTTTTCCTAATAGTAGCCCTGTAATATCCTTCTCTTGCCTAATTGTTCTGCCTTGAGTTTTAAAAAGTACATTGAATAGGATTGATAAAATTGGGCATTTTTTCTTTGCTCCTGATTTTAGAGAAACTGCTCTTAATTTTTTCTGCAGTATAATGCTGGTTTTGACTTTTTGATATATAGCTTCTTTTATAATGTAAGTTTCCTTCATGCCTAGTTTCTCAGTCATTTTTAGTATGAATGGGTGCTAAGTTTTTATCAAAGCCTTTACTGCATCTGCTGAGATAATCATATGATTCTTGTCTTTAATTCTATTTATGTGGTGAATTACATTTATTGATTTGCCTCTGTTGAACCAACTTTGCATTGCTGGGATGGAAGCAACTTTTTCATGGTACATTAACTTCCTGATGTGTTCTTTTTTTTGAATACCGTTTGCTAATATTTCATTAAGGATTTTTATATGTATGTTCATCAGGTATATTGTTCTGTAGTTTTCTTTATTGGAGATGTCAGGATTATACTGGATCCATAGAATGTATTTGGGAGTGTTCCCTTCCTCTAAGTTTTGTAGAAGAATTTGTCAAAAATTGCTGTTAGTTCTTCGCTAAAGGTCTGTTAGAACTCAGCAGGGATTCCATCTGGTCCTAGGGCTTTTCTTTGTTGGAAGGCTATTCATTGCTGTTTCAATTTCATTACTTGATATTGGCTTGTTTTGGTTTCTGATATATTCCTGGTGTGATTTTGGCAGCTCATATGTGTCTAGAAATTTGTCAAGATATCCAGAATTCCAGTTTATTACATTACAAACTTTCAAAGTACTTCCTAATGATCCTTTGGATTTTAGAAATATTGCTAATGGTATCTCATTTTTCATCCATAATTTTGTTGATTTGTGTCCTTTTTCATTAGCTTGACCTTATTTACCCTTTGAAAAGCTGATTTTTGTCTCATTGATCCTATGCCTTTGTTCTTCTCAATTAATTTTTAGCTCAGTCTTGGTCATTTTCTATATGCTACTTATTTGTGAATTAGTTTGTTCTTCCTTTTCTAAGACATTGAAAGTGGAAACATTATTTTATGTATTTGGAAACTTTCTATTTTGTTAGTGAAGGCACTCAGTACAATGAATTTTATCCTCAAAACCGACTTCATGATGTCCCAGAGATTTTGATATGTTGTATATCTGTTCTGATTTGTTTCCAAATATTTCTGTTTATTCTCTCATTTCTTTTATAATTCACTCCTCTTTTAAAAGAATTTTTTATTTTATTCTGTTTTTGTGATTCCCCTTATTTTCCTTGCTATTGACTTCTAGTTCCATTTTATTACGATCTGATAGAATCTGTAGAATTATATCAAGTTCATTTTATATTTGCAATGACTTACATTGTGACCTAGAATATGGTTTAGTTTGAAAACATTCCATGCACTGCTAGGAAGACAGTAAATTCAGCTATTTTGTGGTGACATATCCTTTAGTTATTAGGCATATTTGAATGATAATATTATTTAGGTCAAAGTGTCTTATTTTACCCTTGCGTGTCCTGTCTATTGGTGGCAAGGGTGTTTTGAAATTCCCTAGCGTAATTATTTGGGTGTCTATTTGATATTTAATGTCAAGCAGCATTGTTCATTTATTTATGTATTTATTTATTTAGGTATATATGACAGCAGAATGTATTTTAATTCACTGTACACAATTGCAGCACGAGTTTTAATTTCTCTGGTTTGACATGATGCAGCATCACACGATATCTGCAGTACTCAGGGTGATGATGTCCATCTCATTCTACCATCTTTTCTGCCCCCATGACCCCTTACCTTCCCTCCCTCTTGTTTGCCCAAAGTTCCTCCACTTTTCCCATGCCCCACCCCCCAATTAAGGATCAGCATCCACTTATCAGAGAGAACATTCAGCCTTTGGATTTTTTGGATTGACTTACTTTGCTTAGCATGATATTCTCCAACTCCATCCATTTCCCTGCAAATGACATAATTTATTCTCTTTTAATGCTGAGTAATATTCTTTTGTGTACATACACATTTATCTATTGAAGGACATCTAGGATGGTACCATAGTTGAGATATTGTGATTTAAAGAAGCATTGTTTTTAATGTAATTAGGTTCACTATCATTTGGGACATAGTTACTTTCTAATGTTATATTTGCTTGTCGAATTGAAATTCTACTATTAAGTAGTAGCATTCCTTGTCTCTTGTGAGTTTTGCTTCAAATCTGCTTTGTCAGATAAGAATAGCTATTCCTGCTTCTTTTTGGAATTTAAGAGTGGAAAGATTTTCCAGGAGTTTACATTCAGTCTGTGGGTGTCTGTCATGGTTTGAATGTGAGGTGTCACACAAGCTGTATCACACAAGCTCCTGTGTGATACAGTGCAACAAGGTTCAGAGGAGAAGTGTTTGAGTCATAGGAGTGGTAACACAATCCATGATTTAATCCCCTGATTGGTATTAACTGTTTGGTAACTGAAAGCTGATAGGGTGGGGCTGGGGGATTTGAGAATTGGGGAGTGACTTTGTATATATATAGGTATGCAGCCAGTGGATTCTTTCTGCTTCCTGATCATAAGTTGAGCTGCTTTCTTTCAACACATTCTCCCACAATGATACTCAGCCTTGCCTCAAGCCCCTTTGATAGTCTAAGATTTCTGAAACTGTAAGCCCTCAAATAATCCTTTCCTCCTTTACAGTTATGCTGGTTGGGTCTATTTAGTCAGAGCAGTGAAAAAACAGTGGTTATGCATATGAGATGAGTTTCTTGCAAACAACACCTAGTTGGATCTTGTTTTCAAATCCATTCTACCAATAATTGTCTTTTAACTGGGGAGTTGAGAACATTTACATCCAGAGTTATGGATAGATGTTTGCTAGTTTCTGCCTTTTTTTTGCTATATTTTATTTTGTATTGGCCTCCAGTAGTTGATGGCTCTTCCATGTGAAAACCCACAGAGTTCAAACCTGTGTTATGCACAGGTTACCATGCTCTTTGGTTACTTTCAGTTTGCCTCCTAAAAGTGCAATTTGTTTTGAAAAATATCTTTCAAGCCTCTTCTGCTTTTTATTGTATTTTGGAATTCAGTTAGGTTACATATAAACAGCTTGACGCTTGATAATCTTGTTTTTATGCTTTGTTAGATCATCTTTCTAGGCTAAATTCTCCCCTGTAAGTCTCCTCCACTAGACTTTCTTTTTCTTTGCCTTTCTAGTTTCCACATATGAGAAAACTTATGAAGCTTAACCTTACAAATTTGCTAAAGGAGAGCAGATTTCTCATCTGGTTTATCTGTAGAATCTAGGATAATGGCTTTCATGTCATAGGTACTCTTTACACATTTGTTCAGTGTATGAGGGAGTTCATGGGGAGATGTAGAATCCTTCTCAGATGAAAATACTCAAATATTTTATTTTGTTTTTCCATGATCTTGTTTTCTTCATGATGCAAATTCTCATAGCCTACCAAAAATTCAAATTGCAGTTGATTCATGTCAAAGAATAATAGAACTTGAAAATAATCACTGTTCACATTGTTTATTACATAAACAAGAAGTGGCAATACTGGAAAATAAACTTTGTGGAGTGAAAGAGGAGTTATTCAAAACGGAAAATGTGTTAGAGCAGAGAGAAATAAAATGGAAACAAGAACTCTGCCACTTGAGGTATGATACCCTTGATTAAAAGAAAGTTTGAACTCTTTTTCTTCACACTAAAGTATAAAGGGAATTTTTGTAATTGCTGACTTACCTGCTGGCATTTTTCAAGGGAGAAACCCACTTATACTTGTAGAGTGTGGAATCCTTACAAAAAGGTGACATATTGCTAACTATGATTACTTCTAATAATCAAATTCATGTTATTTTCAGTCATAATTTCAATGGCTATATAGAAATCTCACTATCAGAGGGATCTCACTATTGACTTAAGAAGCAGAATTTGGGATGTTTTTTCATTCATATTTTTATTATTTTTTTTATGTTACAATCTTGTTTCACTGAACCTCATTTATAGAAATTATTATTTCCATATTTTTATTGATGCATTACACTTGTTTAAATGGTGGGATTTTCGTTACATATTCATGTGTACACATTGTGTAAGAATATAATTTTTGGTCTCTATTTTTACCTACATTTTTTCTTTTCCTCCCCTTCTCCCTCTACTCCAATGAGCTCCTTTGATCTCCCTGAGACCACCCCACACCTTTCTTTTCCTTTGCCTTTCTAGTTTCTACATATGAGAAAACATATGAAGCTTAACCTTACAAATTTGGCTTATTTTGTTTAAAAAATTGTCTCAGTTTCCATCCATTTCCTGCAAATGACCTAATTTCATGGAAATTAATGTATATCATATAGAAGGATACAAAATCCAGAAGGATGTCCAAATGTACACCAACAGAAAATAGCTTAATCTCCTTAATTTGTCTCCATTGCAAAACTCTTAGTGAGAAAGATATATGAGATTAGTAGGATGCAAAATCTAATCAGACAATACAATTTTCAGAAGTAATTTTAGTAAATGAACTTATTTTTGAAATATAGGTCCATAAAGTTTATATTCCTCATGCTTTTTTTGTTGTTGTTGTTATCAGTATGGCTTTCTCTCCTTTCTAGACTTTCACCTCAGTACTTTTGAATCTTTATAATTCAGACAGTTATATTGTGACCAAGTTACTTACAGGCTTTCTGTGAATAGAATAGTAAAAAATTTAATAATTGGTTGAAAGTTTTCAACTTAAAACCTAAGGGTACTGTATTGCTATTACTACCCTCTTAGCACTTTCTGATACCTCATAAATTAACCATTTTTGATTGTGACATTTGATGATACCCCCGGGTGGTGCCCAAAGACAAACTAAACTTTGCCTTGTTTCTTCTACATAAGGTCTACTTTTGATATAGGGAAAGAATATCACAGGGTTCAAAGAAAGTATACTTTGCAGTATAGTTAAAAAGAATACCATGGTCAATGTTAGGGGCAATTAAAATCAGAATTGGCAGGTCCCACCTCTGATACCTTGGTAACAAAATTATGAGCTTATTGTCTTTAATTCTTAATCACCAACTCAGCTATCTTGTTCTGCCCCAGTGATTGTTGCTCTGAATTATTTCTCAGTGCCCAATGCTTGATTCCTCCAGGTGATGGTTAGAATGTGTAGATGGTGAGAGCAAATGCTTGAAAATGTCTTTAAGGCATGATTTTTAAATTCTTCAATTGGTTTAATAATACCAGTATTTCTAACTTAGCTTCACTCTTATTTTCTAGTTGTATATGTTTAAGGAGTACATGATGCTTTATTATACTTTAGCATAGTGAAATGTCTTTGTAGTCAAATTAACCAAGGTATCCATCATCTCACCTGGTTACAGTTTAAATTCCAGGATTTCTAATGATGCCCTCAAAAAACTATTAAGGAGTGCCTTTCTAGAAGGCAGCAGTGTTACCCTTTAAGTAACACATCTCTGCTTGCCATTATGCTCCACCTGCATTGTTTGAATTTCCTGTTAGTAGGCCCCAAGAAATATGGATGCATCCTCAGAACTCTTTAAAACCTGTAATTGAATGCTCTACTCTATTTTGATAGATTTTCAATGTTAGGATTCTTTTCACTGAGAAATTCCATTTCTGCCCATAGCATTTTTTTAAGGCAAGTAGTTCTGGAGAAAAAAAAAAAAGAAATACGAAATATTTGCCTTTTGCAGTTCACACAGAATCAGTAAGAGCCTTTTGGAGGTTAGTAGTGGATTCCCAGTGAAAACACAGAGAGGTTGTTTACCCTGTGCTCACTGTGTGAGGCTAGTCTCAGGGTGTCCTTGTGTCAGACTTAAAAGGGACAACTGGGTACACAACAGAAGTTTTAACCAGGGAGAAAACATAGCATGTGCTACTTCCAACCCACAACCTTCATGTCAAAGCATTGAGGACTATCTGACTGAGGTAAGTTATGCTTTGTTTATCTTTTGGGTTTCAGATTTCTGATTTGCCTTGTTTTGACTTTGTTGAAATACTGAGTTGTTTAGTTGACTTATGAATGTTAAGTAAAGGTCATGATAATCTATAACTATAGAGAATTACAAACAGATTTTTTAATTTTTGTAAAGTATTTGGTGGTCTTATTTTTAAAAGACAGTTGTTAACTTTATTCAACTAAAATGATATTTTTAACTGTCCTTTAACTTAAAGTAAATTTTTTGATTGAATTAAATGTTTGAAACAAATAAACTTTTGTTTAGAGCTTTGATGGAGTTTTCATGATCTTCTTAATTCACAGAAAAATAGTGCAGGTCTTTGTTAAATCAGGCCTCAATCTGATGTTTTCTTTTGCCTTTGCATTCTAGTGAAATCAAGAGAAGAGCAATTCTAAGATTTATAAAAATCCATGTAGAAAAAGGTGCTGAGAAGGAAACTTAGTTATTTAATTTAACAAATTAAATAACTTAGTTATTTAATTTAACAAATTAAATAACTAAGTTCCTAGCTAGATGATAGTTTTTTCATCAATTTGTTAGCTTACATTCACATTTTTCTGAAAAAAAAAATGAAAGACCCAGGATTCAAGAATCTCTCATCCATGAAATTGGAACGCTACATACCAAAAAAAAAAAAAAAAAAAAAAAAAATCTGTAAATTGTTAAAGATGATCTGAGTACAAGATGTTCTGTTATTCATACCATAAAATATCAGGCAATGTATCATTTAATAAGACATTGATGAATTAATTTTAAAATGGAGACACAATGCAAAGAAAAATTTGGAGGAGGGCAGGGGACATTTTTCATAAATTTTTCTGGGTGAAAGATGTGTTAATTTTTAGTGCTTATAAATAGGCTGAAGAATACTTGAAAGTTACTCTAGTTCTTCCTAGATATCCTTGCAAAGCATTAATTTGCCAAAACATGAAAACTTTAACAGGAGTACAAAAGCACTGTTCTATCAAGATGCAAAGTCAGGTCTCTGTTATCCCTGCAGAATGGCTTCGAAGGAGAAGGGAGAAGAGGGAAAAGAAAGATACTGAGTAAGAAGGTTGATCAAATTATTTTATCTGCAGATTTGACTATGTCATTATACATTCCACTAATACCTGTGATTATAATGCATCCAAAGATAGTATTCAAGTCATTTAATTCTGAAAAATAGAAGACAAGCCTGGAAACTCTGTCAGTCCAATAAATTTGCCTTCACTGTATAAAGGCTTTGGACATCACTGTATTTTTGTCACCCCAAAGTACTTAGTATGTTCAGTATTCTCTTTTTGACCTTGTTTGAGGAATCAGTAATAGAATAGTGTTTAATGAAGAACAGTCTAGATGGGGTACAGTTTGAAGCTTTTCCATATGTTTGTAAACACATAAGTGTAGTTAGTAAAATGTTTCAAAAACTTTGGTCTCAAATCCAGAGAAGAAATCAGTTACAGTTAAAGAGCTACATATTGTTTACAAATCAGAAGAGTCACAAATCAAAGAAATATATAAGTTTAAACTGGCTCTAAGTAATATTTACACTGTGTAGGTGTGTGTGTGTGTGTGTGTGTGTGTGTGTGTGTGTGTGTGGTTAAAGTGATGAAACTCAAAGATGCTCTACCTCTGAGCAACATCCGTACTTCTTTATAATTTTTGTTTTGTGGCAGGTTCTTATTAAGTTCTTATTTTAAGGAAAATGACATTAAAGTGAAAAATTTGATAAGAAGTTTCTAAAGGGCAGCATTTTGCTAAGAATCACACTCTATTTTCATCTAAAAATAGGAGTTAAATTGTTGCCCATTAGTTAGCTAAAATAGCACCATCTGAAATGACTTATATTTAATAGACTAGTGTAGATTGGGAAGTTTAGCAGCATTGTGCATACATATTCTCTATCTAAACTTAAAATAAGTAGGACTTTAATTTTGTTGTGTGATTATTTTAAGCCATTTTCCCATTAGTTCTAGTTCCTTAAAGTTGTATTGAAAAAGCTACATTTTCTAAGTAATGTATCATTTTCATGATAATCTCTGATTAAACTAAACATTGTTTAGTTTAAACAGAGATTATTTCTGCCTTATTTCAGATGAATGAGGAGTTGGCCAGAGGCTTTATCAAGAAAACCTAAAGCAGGTATATTGACAAACTATGGTTTGAATTGGGATTCATTAATTTATTTCTGAAAAAAAAAAAACAACTCAAAGCAGATGGCATGGCTTTCCTTGGATTGGTGATTAGATTTCTACATGAATAAAATTGTTTTTCTTGCAAACAAACATCAATGAAAAATTTGAAAAACAGATATCCCAATGAAGAATACACTCATTCACCATTTACTCACATTCATGGCCTGCAAAGGCTCAGACTGTCTGTACATACCATTTTCTGGATTGACTTTTCTTTCAATTCTGCCACCACTATAAAAACAAAGACATCACCCAATTCTATCTGGTCTAGGGACAAAAGCCCAGACTCATCTAGGAACACTTGGTCAAGCATTTCAAATACCCTGACTGACTTTGTCATTGGTTTTGCTGTCAACAAAAGTTCCAGCTTTCCTAGCAAGGAATTCAGATATCCAAATCAATTGAATTCTCATCAGGTCATTCAGTTTATCTCTTGCACACACCCTACTCTGCCCCTGTGCTCTAGCTTCAAGTCATGCTGTGATACTTGTGTTTCTCACTTCTCAATCTTTGCAGGCACCTCTTCTCTCTCTCTGTCATACTTCCTTTTTTCCTTCGGATATTGCCTCAAGCAAGAACCTATGCCACTGACCTAAAATGAGGACAGAGTCTCTTCTGTGTTCCAATAGTACACTTGTTTTATACTTCTCATAGCACCCACCACTCTGTAAGGAAATCTTATGTCCTTGTGTTTTTCAACTTAGGGGATCTGATTGGTGAGGGATGGCTTTCATCATCTTCATCTTCTCACTCAGAGTTTGCCAAATTCTTTAACATAAGGCAGTTGAATTCCTAAATGCAGGGTGGAAAATGTGAAGTTCTGATCCTCAGCCACATTGATAATTCAGTGTGCAACTCTAGTCAAACTATATTTCAGAGCTACTTTGTAGTCATGCACACGTGGTTTTCACTCTCATTAACACGGATATATTATTAACATTTTGTTTACAGATACTTGCTTAGTTAATTATGAAGTGTTTGAGATGAACAATATAATTATTTTTCTTTCCACTTGCTTCAGAATTTGTGTCTTGACCCACTAGAACTTCTGCCTTAAGATCTACTAATAAGCCAAGAAAATATCTACTTTTGGAAGCATCACAGGAATACACAGAAGTTTTAAGGGGAAAATATTTGCTATTAATGATAACATTATATCTATCAGATCATTGACATTTTTTTTCCCAGTAAAAGTATGATGTGGAAACATTATTGAGGGAAAATATGTTTGTCACATAGATATGTGAGGGAATTCATACAATATTTAAAACTTACTTTGCATGTATCTCTAAATTGGAAGTACAAGTGTGAACCAGTATTTCAGATGTTAATGTCCTCAAGCTGTCTAAATGCAGATATTTAAAAGACACCTAAACAATTGAGTGACCAATATTACCTCTGTGATTCTAAATGTAACATTAATGATGGATTATTTGTATCACCATATATAGACCTAGAGATTTCAACAGTGTTTTGGTGGGCCAGTTCTGTAGTCACTACCAGTAGTTTAAAGTATTACAATTATTATACTGTCCACAACCTGACATAATTTTAATGGTTTATACATTAACTTATATCCCTTTCCTGGTGAGAAACAAAAATTTCTTAAGGCTTTTCACCTTTTCTCTTTGTTCATTTGCATGATTTTGATGTTTGGTTAGTATTCTTAATATTAAGGATAATTTTCAGTTTCTAGTATAAGAACCATTTTCCCTCTGAGCCATTTGGAACTAAATTGCTGACATACACCACCATTCATGATTACTTTAGTATTTCCTATAATTCAGAACATGCTACAAAACTACAATATGACATTTGTTGCTGATATGTTAATGCTAATACATTATATAATAATATATTCAACCATCCTCAGATTCTTTCCAGTTTTGCTACTTTCCTAATAATGTGCTTTATAACAACAGTATCCCATTCAGATTCATAAAATGCACCCAATTATTGCATTTTGTTGACTCCTTCAGGGTCACACTTTCCTCAGTCTCTTCCTAGACCTACATTATCATGAATCTGATAAGGAAAAATACTCATATAATGTTCCTCAGGTGTGCTATTATGGTTTTTTATGACTGGAACCAGATTACATGTTATTTGCCAAGAGTATTGCAGAAATGCTTCTGTGGCTTTCTCTTTGAATTAGAGGTGAAATGATTGGATTATGAGAGCCTTAACCAATCAGTAAATTAGTGCCCTGATAGGGATTCATTGAGTGGTGACTGTAGGCTGGTAGGGTTTGATGGGGGAAGCTGATCACTGGCAGTATGCCTTAGTGTGCATATATTTTGTTCTTAATGAGTGGAGCCCTCTCTCTGCTTCCTGGAGTGATGTCTTGAGCTGCTTCCCACTGCTGTGTTCTTTCATGACAATATTCTGCCTCACCTTGGCCAAGGATGGAGCTGGCTATATATGGACTGGGATGTCCAAAACTATAAGGCCCCCAAATAAATTTTTCCCCTTCTAAAACTTTTACTCTCAGCAGTGGAAAAGGAGACTAAAGCACATGGCATATTCTATATAGCCATCTGTTAAGTCCATTTGATTTTAGTGTAATTTAACTCTGTTGCTAGTTACTGTTTTGTTTTGTGTTAATGATTCATCTGTTGGATTTGAAGTTACCTGTATTTACTTTATTGGGGTATGTTTCTCCCTTTATCTCCTGTGGTGTTTGTTTAATGAAACTGGATGTTCCAAATTCTGGTGCCTATATACTTAACTTTTTTATATTTTCTTCATGAATTGCTACTTTTATCAATATATAGGAACCTTCTTTGTCTCTTTTGTCTGATTTGAATTCTATTTATTTGGAGATGCATATTACTCTTTTTTGTTTTCATATTCAGTATGTTTGTAATATCATCTTCCTTCATTCAGTTTCTGTGTGTGTATATCTATGTCAGTTAGGTGAGTTTTTGCAAGATGCAAATTTATAGGTCTTTTAATCCAATCAGTTGTCTGTGTCTCCTAACTAGAAAATTAGGAATATTTACATCTAGGGTGATTGTTGAAAGGTATGTGCTAATCCCTGTCAATCTTTCATTTCTCTTCTGATTTTATTCATTCATTCATTTGTTTGTTTGTTTTGGTGTGGGGCATGAAACCCAGTAGTATTTTAACAATGGGTTACATCACTAGTCTTTTTTATTTATTTTAGTTTTTGAGACAGAGTCTCACTAACTTGATGGTGTCTTGCTACATTGTTGAGGCTGGCCTTAAATTACTATCTCATGTAATATCTGGGATGACAGGTGTGCATCACTGTGCCCATCTTCTTTAAGAGTTCTTGAATAATATATACTTTCTAATTTATCATATTCTTTTGATTTTTAACTGAATTAACAATTTTTAACCCTTACTAATTCTCATATTTTCCTCTCCTCTTCTACTGAGATTTTATTCTTTCCTATGTTGTCACAATTGTGTTTGTCTTGCTTCCTCTTTTGTGTGAATAATACCTTTAAGTATCTTCTCTAATGCTTGTTTAATGCTTATGAATTTCTTTAGTTTATGCTTTATGAAAAAGATTTTTGTTTCTGCTTTGAGTCTGAAGGATAAAACTGCTAGATTTAATTATTCAGGGTTGGAAGGATTTGTTTTTGAAGACTTTCAATGTATTGCTGCACCTTCTTCAGGCCTTTAGAGATTCCACAGAGAAATCTGCTGCTCTTCTGATAGTTTGGACTTTTAAAGTGACCTGACTCTTCTCATTTTGAGCTTTCAATGTTTTTTCTTTGTTTTCTACTTTCAGAATTTTTAGGTAATGTGAGGTGGAGAGTTCCATTTTGTATTTGTATGTATTTGGGGTTCTAAATGGCTCCTGCACTTGATGGCCACATCTTTTTTAAGATCTGGGTAATATTCTGCAATAATTAAATGAATAAGTTTTCTATGACATTATCCTGTACCTCCACTCCTTGTTCTGCAGCTATGATTTTTGAGTTTTGTATTTTAGTGGATTTCTAATCAGTATGACATAATGCAAATTACTTCATCATGCCAAGTATTAATTTTATTTGTAGTCTTCTGTTAAAAGGTTTTAAATATTTAATGCTACATTATAACAAGTGTATTCATAAACATATAAAGAAGTTTTTAAAATATTTTCTCTTATTTTGAAGGGGATGCTAAGTAGCAATAGGTACATTACATAGCATACTGTCATACTTTCCTGTTCAGAGCTGGTAGCCATGTGAATATATGAATCTGGCATAAACTGGACAGCATATGTGAGGCAATATTTTGAATAAGTCAGTTTTCAAATTTTTACTTTTCAATTTTAAACTGGCATGGATTTCAAAACTGAAAAGTGGAGTTTCTTCTTAGATACACAGTAGAAAATCTTTATGCAACTCATATTATTTTTTTCCAGAGTATTTCTGAGAATCTTCCCTACAAGTGTGATGGTTATGGATGTGGACATGAATACCAAAGAGCAAAGCACAGAGTAAACAGAGAAGCCAAAGTTAAAAACCTAGAGTGTAAAAAATTCAATGGAGAGTATGATAGTTAAAAATATGAGCACAAGTATATTATAATAGTTGAAGAAAAGTAACTGCTAAAATGCATTAATAAAAAATAGTGTATTGGTAATAAATGGTGTATCTAATCAAGTCTCAGTAACAGCTTAAATTGGTGTGTTGCTAGGGGAACTAAATTGTAGTTCCATATCAAGATATGTTTAGATGAGAGGAAAGCCAGAACGTAAGCAAGAGGCAAGGAGGAGATGGAATGAAGAATAAAAAAGGAAGAGAATCCAGGGAGTGAACAAAGGAAAGAGAAGCAGGCATATACATTAGATGGAAGGAAAATCACACCATAATAATTGAAAGAGAAAGGGCAAGGTATTTGAAATTGAAATGTGGAAAGAAGGTGTGAGTTTCCAGGACCAAAATTTGTCTCAAAAGTGAAGAAGTCATTCTGTCTTCCTCAATGTTAGAAAGACATTAAAAATTGAAATATACCTAAATGCAGACCTATGTTGTATTTACCAAAAGTAAATATAAGCCAATGTAGCCAGCCATGTATGTATATAATTTTATGCCATCTCTAATATTCCTACTTTCCCAGGACAGTAAATATCAGGCAGAAATAGAGAATGTGGAAAAAGAAAAGAACAGTTTTCACTCTTGACGTTGCTTGATGAAATGTCCATTTGAAAATTCATGACTGTTTACACAGCTTCAAGTTAAGGGGCATAACTAGAAGCAGGCTGTAGCTAGATTCCAAGCTGGTAAGTTAAGGTATAGGAATTGGAAGCGAAGTAAGTATAGATAAGAACTCTGGAACTTTAATGAATCATCTGTTGGGGACCATGTTCAAAGTGCACATTATGATGCAACACGTTTTTGATGCTATAGTTCTTGCACACTCCCAGGTGCTTCCAATGTTCCTGGGCCTCATACCACAATCTGAATGATAAAGGAATGATTTCCCCTTAGAAAAATCTCAAAGGTCTAGTAATACTTGACTGCATTTTGTGAGATAAATTCCATGCTGTATTGGTCTTTCTGGTTTAGGGAATCTGCAAATGTCTCAGGACCCATCTCTTAAGATTATCTGCTACATAGCAGGAGTCTCTAAGATTTCATCTCATTCCAGTCAGAATGGCAGCTATTAAAAATACAAACAACAGTAAGTGTTGGTGAGGATGTGGGGAAAAACATCACACTCATACATTGCTGGTGGAACTGCTAATTTGTGCATCCAATTTGGAAAACAATATTGAGATTCCTTGGCAAGCTGGGCATGGAACTACCATTTGACAAATCTATCCCACTCCCCAGTCTATACCCAATGGACTTAAAAAGAGCATTGTACAGGGACACAGCCACATCAATGCTTATAGCAGCACAATCCACAATAGCTAAATTGTGGAAACAACATATATGTCCTTCAGTAGATGAATGCATAAAGAAAATGTGGTATATATACACAATGGAATATCATTTAGCGTTCAACAAGAATGAAATTATGGCATTTGCTAGTAAATAGATAGAGCTGGACAATATTATAGTAAGTAAAATAAGCCAATTCCAAGGAACCAAAAGCTGAATGTTTTCTGATATGTGGATGCTAACCCACAGTAAGGGAGTAGGGTAGGGAAGCATAGAGGAACTTTGGATTAGATAGAGGGGAGTGAGTTGAGATAGGAAAGACAGTAGAATGAACCAGACATTATTCCCATATGTGCATATATGATTAAATGACTGGTATAATTATATATAATGTACAACCAGAAGAATGAGAAGTTATACTTTAATTATGTGTGATGTTCAAAATACATTCTACTGTCATGTATAACTACTTAGAACAAAGAAAAAATAAAAAAATAAATTTAAAAAATTCTTTATGTAAGAATCACAGCAAATAATTTGTTCCTAAAATAATCTAAATTATTTATTAATCTAAGTAATCTAAAATAATCTCTAAAATACATTTGTGATCTACTTCACAGTGTTACTGTGGCTCACTGTAAAGTCTCAATAAATATGAACTCTTAGAATTACACTTTTTTATTGTTGTTGTTTTTTGTTGTTGTGCTGATGGTGGTTTGTGGTACTAATGATTGAATCCAAGAATGCTCTACAAGTAAGTTACATTCCCATCTCCATTTTTCTTTTTACTTTTTTCTGAAACATGAACTCCTACTGATTCAGCCTCTTGAGTATAATTCATCTTTTAGAAGGATATACTCTCTGTTTTTGAAGATGTTGTAGAAAGAACATGTATGATAATGAGAATATTCTCAAAATTTATTTTCCCATGTAGAACATATTTGGTTTCAACTTAAAATATTCACTATCCTAAACCAAATTTTATTCTCAAATGTCATATTCATAAGGTCCAAGTTAAGCAAGTAAGGAATATGTCATGAAATGACAGTAAGAGATCCAAGTTCCAGCATGTGCTGGGGTGTAACCTCTGTATGCCAATGTAATTTGTCAGATTAGGAGAATGAGTTTAATATGAGTGAGCAATACAATATGACTATAATTCAAAGCACTTCTCCATTTAGGCTGCATTATTACAAAATGGCCTCCCCAATACAAAATAGAATTGGCCTCTTCTATAAGCAGCCAATGGGGCTATTCTTCAACTATCTTTTAGTATTCATCTTCTATAGGATAATGTTAAGGCAGAATATATCCCAAGAGATGTGAGTGGGATGGTGAAAGTAATTGAACTTAAGCCATATAAGTTATGAGGGAAGAACTGGGGATAATAAGCCCAGAGAAAACAGTGCTTGATTTAGACATGGCTAAATATTTCTAGCTTCTTGAAACTCACCCACAGCTACTTTGTCAAAAACATAATTAGATACATTATTCATGATGTTTCATAATCTTTTTTTCTCTTAACACATTCAGTGAGTTCATACTATTGGTTATATGTATTTTTATAAATTATTTTTACCATATGTATTTATACTTGACTTTCATATTTTATTTGTGTCACTCTAGTGCCTACCCCATTAAAGAGTGCTATATTTTTAATTCAGATTCAAAGAATGCATAAACTTTCAGAGAGTTTGGAGTTCTTGAACTTATTTGCCTAAATTATGATGTGTGTATCAGCAATTACATAGTTTATGCCATATTATACACATTTTTCTTATTAGCTAGGGGACAAATAAACCATATTCCTGTGGTTGGCTAATTATTGTATTTTATTTATTTTTAATTTCTTTTCATTTTGTAAGTTTTGAGGTGTGTTTGTGTGTGTGTGTGTGTGTGTGTGTGTGTGTATGTTTGTGTGTGTGTGTGTATTCTCACTTTGTGGATAGGTTAGGAAAAAAAAAAAAAAAATATATATATATATATATATATATATATATATATATATATGTAATTTTACTTTCATTTAATTGCTTTCTCTTGCACCTGTTTTTGATTTAGCCTTGTTTTGATTAGGTGGGATATAATTATATATATATATATATAGGCATGAACTGTTTTGATCTTACATTTGCTTGTTTGTTTGTATATTGGTTTTTGTCCACAATCCCACTTCTTTAGTTTGTCCCCACCCCAATACCAAATTTTCATGCTCCCTCTCCTCTTTTGTCTTTTAATTACTTTTAGTTATTTTTTTGTAATTCTGTCTTTATGATTCACATCAGCTACCTATCTCCTGACTCTCTTTGGTTTACTTAACATATTTCAATCTTTTCTTGCCTTCCTACCCTATTTTCTCTTTACTTAAGAAACTTTAATTCCACTGTCTAATATAATTAGTTAGTTAATGTAATTCTTACCCCATTCATGTTGTTGTGATTATTGATAGAATACATGACATAGTAGACACCTGCTTTTTAATTCTTGATTGAGTTCATGATTTTTTATTTTTGGTATTGATGGTACTGATGCTCACCTTAACATTCCTCTATAGGTGGCAATTATTGCTATAGATGTTAAAGTGGACATCAGACACTGTACATTTGTTGCTAACAGTAGTGCTATTCCTGGCTCCTACTTTCTGTAAGAGGAGCTGGAAGGTGATTGGGATATTTCATGTTCACAGAGTCAAGATCTTGCTGCGGAACAATACTCACAACTCAGCCAAGTAAGTAACAACAAATCTCACTCCACACATGAAAGCCCCACCTGAGCCTTCATGATACTTCAAGGGCAGAGAATTGGGGAAACAAGACCCCCAAACCAAAAAAAAAAAGAACAGGTTCCAAAGAGGAACAATCAGAGGGGCATCACAGGTTGCACTCTGGGATAGATATCTCATAAAGTCAAAAAAGATAACTATCCACAAGAGGACTTAAAAGAGAAAGGACAATCCATCTCAACTGATGCACAAGGTCAACCAAGACCTCTGAAAACATGAGGAAATAGGCCAAGAAACATCCAAAATTCAGAATCTCCCAACAAAGGATCCCACAGATATGGAAGTAGATGAAATTTCAGACAATGATTATTAAAAATGATTATTAAAATGTTAAACTAAAAGAAGATCTAAGCAATGAATGAAGAAAGCTAATATTGGAGATAAAAGACCACTTCAATAAAGAAATTAGAAATATTGAAAAGAAACCACTCAGAACTCATGGGAATGAAAGACACAAATCATACTTCACAATAGCTCAACTGTGGAACCAATCTAGATGCCCTTCAATAGAAGAATGGATAAAAAAATGTGGCATATATACACAATGGAATATTACTCAGCAATATAGAAGAATAAAATCATGGCATTTGCAGGTAATAGGATGCAGTTAGAGAAGATAATGCTTAGTAAAGTTAGCCAATCCCAAAATCCAAATGCCAAATGTTTCCTTTGATATAAGGAGGCTGATTCACAGTGGGATAGGGAGAGGGGGCTTGGGAGGAATAGAGGAACTCTAGATTGGCCAGAGGGGTGGGAGGGGAAGGGAGGGGGCACCATGTTAGAAATGATGGTGGAATGAGATGATCATTATTATACAAAGTACATGTATGAAGACATGAATTGGTGTGCAAAAACTTTGTATAAAACCAGAGATATAGAAAATTCTGCTCTATATGTGTAATAAGAATAGTAATGAATTTCAGTGTCATATTTTTTTAAAAAATTCCACTAGAAACAGATTAACCAACAGATTAGATTGCATAGAAAACAGAACTTGAGACCTTGAGCATGAAGGTGGCAGAACCATGTGCTGGGGGAGTCACTAATTCTGAGGGAGAAATCACTCAACCAGAGGGCTGAAAGTTCAGGGAGGGATCAGAGGCCCCAAAGGGGTGACTGAGCCCCTAGTGGCAAGTTTCTGGTCCAAGCCCAGGCCAGGACTCTATGTTTAAGGCAGAGGACCAAGGGTGGCAGGAACCCAGCACTGCTGGGAATTCTGAATGCTTTGATCATAATTGACCCCATCAACACCTGCAATCACTCAGCTGGAAGGTGGATGGCCATAGAGTGGTTTTTGGAGTGGAGCTGAGAGCTCTCTGAAGCTTTAGCAATGTCATCATAGTTTAGAAGCCTAGGCTATGGCTTGGGTCAGTCCTTGGGTCAGGTGGTAGGCAGCTTGGCTTCCCCCAATGGCCAAGTCTTCAACTGCACCATAGATATGCCTGTGGAGGTATCCAAAGCTGTGGAAGAAGGTTCACTTCATTGTTGGAGAAAGAAAATTGAAGCCATGGAATCAAGGTTGAGATCCAAGAATACAAGACTTAAAAAGTACTGTACTGATCTGGAAAAAAGGATGAAGCATCACAGCTTCAAATAAACCTTCAATCTACAAGATACCAAAATCAGCTGCAACACAAACAGGTAGAAATCAGCCATCTTCAAGCAAGCCAGATGGCACTACAGGAGCAGTTGTTGAGCCTGAAGTCAGCTACTCAATCAGTACCTTCAGGCGCAGGTGGTGTACCAGAAACCAGTGCACCTTGTTTATTTGGTTATGGACTCAGCCAAGGACTTTACTGACATAATTTCATCACAACAGGAAATGAACAGATTGTCAAATGAAGTTTGAAGACTTGAATGTGAAGTTGGCCATTGGAGGCTTAAAGTGCAGGCACAAGGAACACATGATTCATAGCAAACTACACCATACTATTAAGGTACTAAAACAAAACCGAAGTCAGGACATGGATCATCAACAACATAAAATGTCAATTTTGTAGAATGCATATCAACAAAAACTGGCAGAGTTAAATCACCAGCATCACCAGGAGTCAAATGACTAGAAGGATAAATTGCAGAACTTGAAAAGCTGTTACACCAAGGTGACTCAGGAGTTACAGTAACTGATGAGTCTCACGTCTGGGAGATGCAAAACACTATTCAGGTTCTACAAAATGAAAAACTAAAATTTACAAGAAGAATCAAAGAACTTAAGGTTACAATAAAATACATAAAGAAAAATTATCTTCTGCAGAACATGACAGAGATGTCCTGAAGAGAGAAAAAGAGCAGCTCAGTGTAGAAAAGTGACAAATAATTGAACAGTGATGTGCCCAAGACAAGAATATATATATATATATATTAAGAGATAAGAAAAGTAAAATGTATTTCAATGGAATTGAAATTATGATAGAGTGTTTGGGGATCATAGAAAGCAGCTCAGTGTGGTTAGATACACTAGGAAAGCTGTATAGGAAAGCTGGAGAAAAGGTGAGAGATTAAACTTGTATCATATTATGAAGGTAATGAGATTTTTCTTGAAGGCAGTAGAAAATTAAGCAACCCTTTAATTACCTTTTATCACTGTTAGGGAATAATTTTCATTTATCTTTCTATCTGTGTCCACAGAGAGCATACAGCAAAATAATTAGCGAGAGAAATGCATTCATTAAATGGCAATACATACAGGTTGCTGGACATTCTAGGTAGAGTTCCAATCAATTCTATTGACAAATATAGTTTAAATATGATGTAAATACATTCTTAGAGATTAAGTCATATGGCTAGTTCCAGATATAGGGCAAAATCTTTAGAAAGATGGAGCAGAAAGTAACCATTTTTTAAATTTCCTTTTTTTCTGTTTTGATTTAAATAAATTACCTTCTTATTCTATTTTCTGGTTGTATGTAAAGTATGTTAACACCAATTCATGTCTTCATATGTGTATTTTGGATAATGATTACCATCGAGTTCTTTCCTTAAAATTTTACAAAGACTTGGCTGTTCACCAGCCCTACCCTCATGCAAAAAAAGCCACTTTTTTAAGAAGTAATTTTTAAATATTAATTAATAACTTCTTACACAATGGATAGAATCAAACAAACAGAAAAAAAAGAACTTTGAAATATAGGGGTGGTACAGATAGTAGAAAAACAATTCACAAAAGGACAATTGATATTTTCAGAGAGGTAAGAAAATATATTACAATCAAAAGCTGAAAATGGATAATATTTTAATGTAGGAAATCTTCAGAGAAAAAGGAAGATCTCTAGAAAATTAAAAAGTGATAGAAGTTTAATAAAAGTCAATATAAGAAATTGGATATTAGATAACACTTCTAAAACACAAAGAAAGTTAAAAGAGAAAAAAAGAAGATAGGGAATTTTGTCTAATATGATATCTAGGAAGAGAATAAGAGAGCAAAAAAGCACACAAAAAGTAATTTAAGAAAATTTCATGTAACAACAATAGGTATTTGTGTAACAAATGGGAAAGCATATCCACCTGAAATTTTAGAGCCTCATAGATAATGAAACAATGATGAAATCTTCAACATTGGAGGCAGTGGAAAACAGGGCATATAAAATGTGGTAGAAAATTCTATACTATCATCTCTCAAATCTTAATGGAAATAATATGGGAGTACTGGGGTTGTAGCTCAGTGATAGACCACTTGCCTTGCATGTGTGAGGCACTGGGTTCGAATCTCAGCACCACATAAGGATAAATATATTGTGTCCATCTACATCTAGAAATATATTAAGAAAGAAAGAAAAGAAGAAAGAAAGAAAGAAAAAGAAAGAAAGAGAGAAAGAGAGGAAAGAAAGAAAGAAAGAAAGAAAGAAAGAAAGAAAGAAAGAAAGAAAGAAAGAAAGAAAGAAAGAAAGAAAGAAATCCTAATGGCACTGGCTTTCTTGGCAGCATTAGAAGGCAAAGGGAAAATCATTTCCAACTTAGTATCACTAAGTTACATCCCCAGCCAGTCTATTCACTCATTCATTCATTCATTCATTTTGAGACAGAGTCTTGCTAAGTTGCTTAGGGCCTTACTGAGTTTCTGAGGCTGGCCTCAAACTTGTCATGCTCTCCCTCAGTCTCCCAAGTCCCTGGGACTACAGGTGGGTGCCATGGTGCCCAGTTGGATGTATTTTTTAACAATAGAAAGGAACTAGTAATGTGATAGACTGGTGACATGAGGAGAGCTCACAGGTTTGGTGAAGAATTGTGGAACAATTAGAGATAGATACATAAAATAATGTTATGAATTAATGAAGAGTCCTTAAATAGTAAATTGAATACTGGGGAAGATGAAATAGTAAAGTATGTAATAGTAGTATATATAAAATAGTGTATTAATTACATAGTAATGTATATTATTTTAATGGAAATATATATAGTAGCATATAATTACACATTTCTTTACACACTGGAGCATACTATCATACTTATATAGTAACAAGTTAAATAATTAATATCTATTGTTTATGATAGCACTCTATTAGGAATATGAGAGAAGAAAAAATGATATGTATTTGAGGTGAAAAAGGTAAAATAATCTTTACCTTTCATAGTAGGAAGTCAATAGATTATGTCTGAAAAGTAAAGATAACATAAATCAGGTGTGGTGTTGCATATCTATCCCTTCAGGAGGACAGGGCAGAAAGGTTGAAGTTCAGGGTCACCCGAGGCAACCCTGTCTAAAAATAAGATAATTCAAAGGGATGGGGATATAGCTCACTGTTAGAATACCCTTAGGTTCAATCCCCAAAACTATAAAATAATAACAATAATAATGATAGTAATTATAAATAAAATATTATTATAAAATATGGGAATAAATAGCAGAAGTCATAGTAAGCAGAGCTTTACAGGTGCCTTTAGGGGCTAGGAACAGATGATGGGACACAAGGTAGCTCATTGAAGGATGGGTCCCATAGGAATGTAGCTTCTCCTCAAGGATGGAGTTGAATCACAAAAGTTAAATGACTTTATTTTGTTTTTGTTTTTAAGTAAGAATCTTTGTAAAAAAGTTGTCTGCTGTGTCACACGTGTATGTGGTGCCAGGGATCAAACCTAGGGGCATTGCACATACTGGGTAAGTGCTGTATCACTGAGCCACATTCCCATCCCTGGTGGTCTGTATTTAAGGGTATCTTTCTTAACTGTACCCAGCTTCTTATATGTTTCTGCCCAGAGAGGTAGGAAAAGAACTCATCTTTCTGTGCCCTGTTGATATCAAGGTTGTGATAAGTAACATTGTTACTGACCAGCTTTCCAGAAATTGTTTCAAACCTTGCTCCTGCCTACTGATCTCTACCTTCAGTTTAAGAAATATGAATTTAAAAATAATATTATAGTTTGTTCTTTTGTTCATACATAAGCAAAATTAAAAATTTTAATTAAAGTTTTATACAAGTGATTAAAAAGACATATCTTAGTCCATTTCTGCTCCTTTAACAGAATACCATGGACTGGATAATTTGTCAAGAACAAAAACTTACTCCCTCACTGATCTTGAGTCTGGGAAGTCCAATATCAAGACTCCAGAGGGTTTAGCCATTCTGATTCACAGGTAGTGCCCTTATGATATCCTTAGATCACCTAAGATTCTATGACAAAGAGACAAAAGATGAATAAATTTACTCTTCTATAGTAATACTAGTCCCATGCATGAGGGAAGAATCCTGATGACCAAATCATCTCTCAAATATCTGAATTTTTAATATAGTTACTGTGGCAATTAAATTTCAATAGGAGTTTTAGAGGGAACAGACATTCAAATGATAACAAGAAACAAGGCCTGACAAGCATTAAAATGATTTTCTAGAACTGATTTATTTGAACCTCTGGACAATTTTCTGGTGCGAAGATGGAGGTATGAAAATGATCTTCCCCAATATAATTAGTGCTCCCATTCCAGGCAAAGCACAGCACACATATTTCTTCCACAGCCTATAACCCAATATCAGAGCCTCCCATGCCCTCTGCTCATATCGTAGAGAGAAAGATGCAATACATTTAAAATGGAAAGGAGAAGCCCTATCCAAGAACAGCAAAAAACATTGGCTCTTAGAGAGAAAGATGCAGTACATTTGAAATGGAAAGGTGAAGCCCTCAAACTTCTGGGTACAACATAAGCCTGGCTGGGGCACAAAGCCAGGAAACTAGACTGGCTGTTCTGTTCCAGAAAAAGCAGGCATCTCATTCACTTAGAGTTGTTTTTTTCTTTCTCAAATTGCTTTGTTTCTGTGGTTTCATTTTCATTTTATTTCAGCCATGTTTATGTACCCAGGAAATAACTGTGACATTAAAAAAGTGAATTATTAGTCATACTCTGAATATGAATAAACTTTTAACTACAATCTCAAAGGAAATTCTCTACTAGGGTATAGACTTCCAGAAATCCCAAGCCGTAATTAATGCCTGCACATCCAAAATGCTCACATAGGCTAGGAATGTTTCTCAGGAGTAGAGCACTTGCCTAGCACACACAAGGCCCTGGATTTAGTCCACCACAAAAAAAATTTAAAAATAAAGAACAACAATATTTACATTTGTTTGTCATCACAAATACTTTTTTTTTGGTGGATAAGTTTTCCTGTCATGTCATATTTTTAATCTATGGATTTATCTTTAGAATCTCAGTTGTTTTTTATTGATTTAAAAAAGTGACACAGGAATGCATTATAATTCTCATTACATGTATACAGCACAATTTTTCATATCTCTGGTTGTATATAAAGTATTTTGACACCAATTTATGTCTTCATACATGTACTTTGGATGATGATGTCTATCACATTCCACCATTTTTGCTAACCTCCTGCCCCCTGCCTTTCCCTCCCACCCCTCTGCCCTATCTAGAATCTCAGTTCTTTTAAATTCTGTTGGCTCCCTCTACCCCAGTATTTCTAGTTTATTTATAACTATATAACAACAGTGTTTAGGCCTGGCTCCCGTAAGGTTAATGAACCACAATTTCCTAGGGAGATGGTGGTGATCCAAGCTGTGTCATTGGAAGTTGTCATCTATTGAATTCAAGAGGTTCTGGACAAACAATAGATATTTAAGTCCTTTGAAAATCATTAGCCAGCTTGTTCTGGTGCAGCATTTACTGTGGACTTGCCAAGGTAGGCCCTTCAGGAAAATACCAGAATATCCATCATGGTTTTTATTCTTGGGGAGATTAGACTATATACTTGGGGAGACAAAACTGAAAATTGTGAACTAGAAGCAAGTGCCAAACAATGTGTAGTTCAATGTTAATTGAGGAAATTTGGATCCTTGTGCTGTAGTGTTTCAGAGAAGAAGTGTCTGTGCTGATGAATTTTATAAGTAAAGGAGTTGAAGCTTAGGCTGTGCTTTTTAAATTGATGTACTTAGAAAGTTAAAAGATGAGGAAAAGGCATTCCAGCATTGCATTCCAAAAAACTTGACTGTAAACATACATAAAAAGATGAGCACGATGTGGTTCCCTAATAAAAAGGAAGATTTGTGCCACAGCTTGGGAAACCACAAATACAGTGATGACCTGGGAGCAGTTGCCACAGTGAGTAAATCCAGCTAAGCCCAAAACCCCATGGGCAAATCCAGGCTCAACACAAACCATCCCAAGGAGGTAGCTGTGCTCATGCTAAAGCAGAGGTAGGGGTAAGTTCTGGGTCTAAGCATAGAAACCTGTGGGCTATCAAATTGGAGAAAACAGAGTGTTGGTTAGTTTCACCACAGAATTGCTGACACAGGGCATTTCTAAAAGTGAAGGAGCCAGATGTGGTGGCACCCACCTGTAATCCTAACAGCTCAGGAGGGTGAGGCAGGAAGACTTCGAGGTCAAAACTAGCCTCAGCAACTTAGCAAGGCACTTAGCAACTCAATGAGGCCCTGTGTCTAAATAAAATATAAAAAAGGGTCTGGGATTGTGGCTTAGTGATTAAGCACCCCTCAGTACCAAGGGAAAAAAAAAAGCAAAGGAAACTTGCCTCTAGGCAACATTGGTCTGTCCTCAGTGCATCCTTCAGCCTGTTGTAAGAGAATCTGACCAAAGCAAAGGTCTCTTTGGGCAGTGGCTCAATAAGGAACTACAGGCAGAGGAGAAAGCAGACTGTGTGAAAGCTCCAGTAAGGTCTTCACATTCCCTAAGACTGGGAGTTGCTGAAGCTCATTGCATAGGAAATGTTTGACTTAAGAGAGGTGGATAGTGGGGGAAAGACCCCCCAGTGAAGTGGGGCAACTGTGAGTCCAAGATAATTACTGGCTGAGTGTGGACAATGGAGGCAGATGCTTGGATGTTTCTAGTTTGAGTGCTTGGCAAATGGCCGAATTTTGAAGGAATCAGGAAAGCTGGAGAGGAGACAGGGCTCAGGCATTTTGAATACACTGAGTTTGAGATAATGATTGATAGTCAGCCAGTAATTGAAATAAGTAACTAGAATTGTAAGCAATCAAGAGAGTTATGAAGATAACCAGAGATAAAATGGTCAGATACCAAGGAGAAGAGAGAGATCAGGCAAAATGCTCAGGACCAGACAAAACACAAGGTTTTTAGAAATATATAGAGCCTGATGTTTCTTCAAGTATGTTCTCAGACACATTCTTCATAATAATCCATGTTTATGCTATTGTTAAATACTGTTAAACTTAGTAGCCTCTAAGAGATGTACTTATGACTAGTAAATATCTGATTTTGAGAATTTGCACTGTAAAGAAACCTCTTTAACTTTAACCTAATAGGCCCCAAATTTATTTTGATTTAAAAATACTTTTGCAAGTTGCCAGTTCATAATCCTGTTTTCTTTGCTCCAGTTCACCAGGGACTCTATTTAGTAGCAGATCTCTTAGGACAAGAACTTTGTGCTGATTGTCATCCTGACTCATGATGCAGCCAGGTTGTGTGTCATTTATGACTTCAGAGAATAAATATGGAATGTGAGATATAGGCTATTAGTTAAAAGAATTCCTTTCTCCAGTACCTAATACCCTGTAACTCCAGATTTATTATGAAATGAATAGTATGTAAAATGATGTTTGTCAGGAGCATTGAAGATGACAAAAATTTTATCTCACAATAATTTAAGTGACAAAAGGGAGTACATTGGCTCACAGAATCAAGAAGTCCTAGGACCTATAGCACAGACCAAACCAAGGGCTGAACACATGTCATGATGCCTATTCTCTCTCCTCTCTGCCATGCTTTTTTCTGGGGTGGCTTCCTGCTCACAATGTAGTTCTCCATCAAGTACATAGTTTTCACTACTGGAAAATCCAACAGAAGGGGCTTGTCTCTCCCTGTAATTTCTGTAGAGTGCTCCAATAATTTGGCCAGGTCACATGCCCACCTCTGAGCCAGTCACTGTGGCCAAGAAATAGAATATTGCAATAGGTCAGATGTAGGCCATGTCTTCACTCCTAGTGTGAGATAAGAGAGATCTGCATTATTCCCACTCACCTGAAACAAAGGAAATAGAGAGGGAAGACAGAAATCCCCCCAATCAATACTGAATAAGTAAAATATGACAATGTAATTTTGGTGGTGGGGATTGTGGTGATTTTGATAGTTAGCTCCAGCCCCTTCCAGGTGATAGCTGATGATCTTTCTTTCAGAATAATAATTTTTGCCATTCAGGACTGTTTTCAGGTTTATTTTGTTTTGCAAACAGCACAACATTCATGAAAATAATCCTTACAAATGCAATTAGGTAATTAGGCCAATGGTGGTTTAGCATCCAGTAATTTTATCTTTCTTTCAATTTCTGAAATGGAATTAAAGAAATACATGCTTCATTTTTCAACTTTATGTAGGGAAGAACTAAACATGCTTGTGCAGTCCTCTTATGAGACTTTCCAGGGTTCTGAAGAAATATGAAGCCAATTCTTCCCTGACATCCCTGTGGTATCATTGAGATTCAGTGGGTTTTACCCTAAAATAGTTGACTAATACTACATAATTTTCATTAGTTTAGATATTTGTTTAAAGAAGTACATTAAGGACTGTTAAAGTGCTTTCAATTTCACATTACTGGCATGGGTTGAATAACCTTTCATTAAAGAACAACATGTATAAAGCCCTACAAGGAAAATTAGATACTTAAATAGGTTTTGTGTTAGGCAAAGGGAAAAGTGCTGCATTGTAAGTCAGCATTATGTCAAGTTCATGATGATATCCAAGACCGCTGATAAAGAGAAAACCTGACATAACATCAGAAATAAAAATGTGTTCTAGTCTTGTTTGGGTTACGTGAGCCTATACAATCCTTAACAAAGTTTAAGGACTATTTCACAGCAATCAGTAGTAGCTGACTATTACTATAATTCTGGCTCTCTTAACCCTAAAATATAATATATTCCATATTTATAGCCCATAATTATTTATAAGTTTAAAAACCAGTTGTGTTTCTCTGTGACACCTCTGGCTTAACGGTTTGAATAAGACTTAGGTTGCTCTCCAGGTGAAACAGGAACCTGCCTCATGATTCTGAACATAGCTCTGATCTCACCCAGGCTCAGCTCAAGGAAGGATGGATGGAGAGAATATGAAAATATATGTGTATAAACATATTAATGACCTTGACACTGTTGGACATATTAGGTCAGTTATTTTGTAAAATATTATTTGATTTGTGCTCATCTGGTATTTCCTCCCTTTGGATTCAGTTTATGTTCTATGTTCTTCTCAGTGTGTCCTATCAGGTGACACATTATTGCAATTTGTCCCATTACAGGAAGTGTTAACTTTGAACATTTGGTTAGGCTATTTTATATGCCGTATTTCTCCACTTTGAAGCTAACTGTTATTTCCCTTTATAATTTATACATGTACTACAAGACTATATAAGTATCTTGTTTCATTGATCTTTTATCCATTATCATTCATTGATGATTCTTGCTTGAATCAATTATTCCTGCTATGGTTGCCCCTGATAAATTCTCTGTTTCCAAAATTGACCTTCTATATTCATTATTTGGCATTCTAAGTTAAGGAGCTGCCCTCCCTTCTACATTGGTTTGATTAATATCACCTCATGGGTTTCTGTCTCATTTAATAGGCTCTAATATATTTTTCAGGTTATTTTAAAAAATATTTTATAGCTGTGGATGGACACAATATTATTATTTCTATTTATTTATTTAATATTTGGTTTTTAGTTGTACTTGGACACAATACCTTTATTTTATTTATTTTTATGTGGTGCTGAGAATTGAACCTAGGGCTTCACATGTGCTAGGCAAGCACTCTGCCACTGAGCCACAACACCAGCCCTGAGCTAATTTTTTTTAAAATTTAATTATTTCAGATTTAGTCAGTGGGAATCCCTTCAGGCCAATTCCCTTGTCCTTTTTATAGGCCTCTATCATTTCCACATACTTTCTTACTTTGTGACACAAAAAGAAAATTCAATTACTTTTATACCTAATATTTTATAGTGCTATCTATACCATTTCTTTGGGGTGGTTTAGCACTGACTATTACTTAGGCCATCCTGGTAATACAAAAGAAGCATTTGAACTTCCATTTATTCAATACACTAAGTTAGTCCATACAATTGAATGGATGTGTACAGCCCCTGACAATGCATGTGACACTCATCAACTTTTCTCTACTGTGTCTTCACACTTGCACTCCCACAAGAGTGGTTACAAGCCTACTAAGGGCTAGGGGACATCTTGGAAGAAGATGCAGGCTAGCCATGCCTTGGGAGGACTCTTACCCCTACACATTCTAGAGGCACAGAGAGTCCCAGAATGCTCTATTGTTCAAACTTCTGTATTTTGGAGGAAAACCTACAGTGACCTAAAATAACATAGCCAAAAAAACTCTACCAAGAAACTATATATAATGAAAACTATATAGAACCCTAAAGAGAAAAATAGAAGACCTTAGAAGATGGAAAGACCTACCTTGCTCATGGCTAGGCAGAATTAATATTATTTAAATGACCATATTACCAAAAGCACTATACAGGTTCAATGCAATTCTGATCAAAATCCCAATGGCATTCCTCATAGAAAAGGCAACCATGAAATTCATCTGGAAAAATTAGATACCCAGAATAGCTAAAGCAATTCTAAGCAGGAAGAGTGAAATAGGTGGTATCGCTATACCAGATCTTAAACTATACTATAGAGAAATAGTAACAAAAACAGAAAGGCACTGGCACCAAAAAAGGCTGATAGACCAATGGTATAGAATAGAGGACACAGAGACTAACCCACAAAATTACAACTACCTTATATTAGACTACCTTATATTACACAAAGGTGCCAAAATCATGCACTGGAGAAAGGATAGCATCTTCAACAAATGGTGCGGGGAAAACTGGACATCCATATGCAACAAAATGAAATTAAACCCCTATCTCTCACCATGCACAAAAGTTAACTCAAAATGGATCAAAGATCTAGGGATTAAATCAGAGACTCTGCATCCAAAAGAAGAAAAAGTAGGCCATAATCTCCATCATGTGGGGCAAGGACCCAACTTTCTTAAAAAGATGCCTATAGCACAAGAATTAAAATCAAGAATCAACAAATGGGAAGGATTCAAACTAAAAAGGTTTTTCTCAGCAAAAGAAATAATGTGTGAGTTGAATAGGGAGCTTACATCCTGGGAACAAATTTTTACCTCTCACACATCAGATAGAGCTCTAATCTGAACTCAACAAGATAAGCACCAAAACAACAAATAATCCAAACAATAAATGGGCCAAGAGACACTTCTCAGAAGAGGATACACAATCTATCAACAAATATATGGAAAAATGCTCATCATCTCTAGCAATCATAGGAATGCAAATTAAAACTGGGGAATGGAACCACCATTTGACCGTAGCTATTCCTCTTCTCGGATTATATCCAAAGGACCTAAAAACAGCATCTACAGGGATACAGCCACATCAATGTTTATAGCAGCACAATTCACAATAGCTAAACTGTGGAGCCAACCTTGATGTCCTTCAGTGGATGAATGGATAAAAAATATAGCATTTATACACAATGGAATATTACTCAGCAATGAAAAAAATAAGATCAAGGCATTTTCAGGGAAATGGATGACATTAAAATATGCTAAGTTAGCCAGCCTCAAAAAAAAAAAAAAAAAAACAAAGGCCAAATGTCTTCTCTGATATAAGGGGGGGTGACTCAAAATGAGGTTGGGAGGAAGAGTAAGGGAGGAAGATTACCTCTAGTTAGGGAATAAGAGTGGGAGGGAAAGGTGCAGCAGTCTGGCTGGGCACAAATAACAGAGCCATCAGGAAGCACTTGTAGGTTCAAAAGAGCAACTCTTTATTGCTGAACTCCACCAGCACTCCATGCACACTCCCTGGGAACTCTCGCAAATGCCACCCACGCAGCCCTTTCAGGCACACCACACCAACTGGAACTCCCTTCACTGGAATGTCACCAACCAATGCAAACTCCCCAGGAATCCTTGCAAGAACTCCAAAGTAGCAGGTGCCCTAGGCAGACAGCAGGGGTTTATATACAATTGAATACAGAACATGTTTCAATCCAGCTCCCTCTCAATGATTACTTCTGGCAAAATGCCAGGGGCCATTCCAACTCAGCTCTGGCTCTCAACAGAAAGGGATGGAGAAAGGGAATAGCATGTATGGTGGGAGGAGACCCTCATCATTATACAAAATACATGTATGAAGATGTGAATTTTGTGTCAACATACCTTATATACAATCAGAGATATGATAAATTGTGGTATAAAGGTGTATTAAGAATTGTAAAGCAAAAAATAAAAATAAATAATAAGAGAAAACAAAACTAGTACCTAATATTAACTATCTTCCAGTCATTTTCTGTCACTGACATTCAACTTCTTAGCAGAGTTATGCTGTACTTACATGTTTTGAGATTAGATATACTAATAAAAAATTAGGTTGTATTTATTCAAGAAAGAACTGGGAATCATTTTTCACTATAGGACGTTGCTGGCCACTGAAGTTAAATCTCCATGGTTTATATCTGGAGCTTACTAGATTCCAGGGTAGAGTTTGGGGGTGATGAAAATCTGCAGACCCACAACTGAGTTGAAAGGGCTTTATCCACAGGTTGACAGATGTGGAATATTTATTTTCTGAAGAGTAGAGAATCCTCATAGAAGTACAGGGCTTATGAACAAACATTTGTTTCCCTAGGATCCTCGTAAATGCAGAGCACAGGTTATGAAAACACAATGGAAAGTATAATCTGTGATTTAAAAAAGTTGGGAAAGCTAATTAAAATTATTATAGGTCTCAAATTTTGTAGTCCTATAGCTTAATGATAGATGGCGGTGTAACTCCACCAATTTCACAACATCTACACCCAATTTGATAATGTAACATATATTACCCTTGTTTTGACTTTGGTGCAACTAGAATTTTTTTTTTCTTAAATATATTTGAAAAAAGAGTGAGAATAGACTGCAGAAAAGGACTCTGTTTATTCACTCATCTTCAGAAAACTGTAGTGGAAGTGAAAAACAGGAAACTGGTTAATAAACATGCTCTTTGAAGTAACATAACTTTGAAGGTGGCATCTTTAGCAGGAAAAATATTTTTAAAAATGCAATCTTTCAGACATCTAACAAGTGAATTAAAATTTAGGTGTAAGTCATAAATACACCCATAAGATGGCTCTAAAACAAAAATGTAGTTGTTGTTAGACTCAAATAACTAAAAATCCATGTAGCTCATCTGACCAAAATTTCTAGTGTGTCATTTGCATCACTTTCTTTTCTTCAAAATAGCTTTAGTTGGTTTTATTTGGTGTGGTTTATTTTGCACAAGATACTCTGGCAGATACCAGTTGGTATCAAGCAAATACCAAACAAATTTATCTTTCCTTGGGACAGCAAGAGAGCAGTGTTTCAGATTTTGTTGATTGGTGGTTTTACCATAAAGTAAACCAGAAATCAAATAAATATTTTTGTGTGTGTGAGGGAGCCTCCAGGTCCACTTCCTGAAACTCCTGTAACCCAATTTATCTTTTCCTTGGAACCTCTTTAAATGCCTTTTGCAGATTCACATGCTCCAAAGAAGACCTGAACTGTGGCTGTGAGATGGGTGGGAACCTCAAGAACAGGATTTGGCTTTTTGTCTCTCTCCTACAGGCAGCATTTCCTTTAAAGGTTGGCATGATCCAGTGAGGTGACAAGTGACTTGTGCAAAAGAAAATTATTCATTCATTGTTTGTCTTTTCAGCATTTTCCTCAGCTGCAGAAACCCAGTTTTTCTATTATTATACTTGAGCCTTTTTGGAGTCTTAGTAAAGAGTGCTAAACCCCTGCTGGCTCCAGCAGCTGCAGTGTTCCCAGCCATCCTGGGGCTGAGTGGTGGGCGAGTTCAAGGAATTGCAAATTAATATATTTTAGGACCACCCATCAACAAACTAGGTGCCAAGGTGGCAGCCCTGGTAGCCAGCTGTGTCTGTAGTGTGGCCAGAAGTTGGGGTTGGAAGGGAGTCAATGGGACATGGGGAGCAAGTACTGGCCCTGAAGTTTCACTTCTGGGATCAGGGCCCAGCCCATTGGCTGTGGCAGAGGTGTCCAGCAAGGGCAGTGGCTCCTGCAAGACCTGGTATCACTACTCTCTGGTTGTCTTCTTGTCAGGAAGGGTTGGTGGCCAGGGAAACCACAGCAGGGGAGAAAAAGATAAAGATGCCTGGGAAGAGTGCACAGCCAGTTCATGTAGATCAGCTCTCCTGATCTTTTGCACCTCTTGATACTTGGAAAATAAAAGGAAAAAGGGGGCTTATGCAATTCCCTATATTATATTATTCAGGTGACTTAGTCCTATTTCATTCAAAATTATTGGTTTTACATATTTTGGATATTTGAGGGTCAGAGGATAGAAGAGAAAGGAGAAAAAGAAAAAGAAATAGAAAAAGAAAAAATACTCTTAGAGATTTGTTTCTTTCTCTTCTCACCCAGAGGTGGAGTTGTCTCATCCAGTAGCTGTCTCTACCCTCAGGAAGGTGTAGAAAAACAGGGTGTGAAGACTGTATATGGTGTCGAGCATCTGGAAGTGGGGAGTGCTGCCCATCAGTCCTAGCAGGGAGATAGCTCTTCACAGGTATTTTTTTGTGACCACTCCTCTGACTTGAGCCCCTGGTATAGTCTCTCTTGCCTGGAGACTTCCCAAATCCTGATGTCTCTGCTATGCGCCAGATTTTAGTCACCTCCCTTCTCTTATGTATCAGGTCCAAACTGCATAACCTGTCTTCCCCAAGCTCACACCAGGTGGGTGGTGCCCTGTTTGCACTGCCAAATGAGAGCTGTCAAACTGAGAGCTTATCTTGTGTTGGGTGGCCACTGTTAGGAGTTAATGCTGTTGGGTATGGGGAGGAATTGGAAATCAGGTACCTGCTCAAATGGCAATCTGATCTGATAGCCACACCCACAACAAAATTGTGAGAACGGTTTTCCAAGATGGTGTCAATCGTCTTCCAGTGCCAGGGTATCTGGTGATGTGAAGGGGGCTGGGTGATGGCCTTGTGCTGTGGATGGGTAGCAGCCAAGTGACCTGTGTGGGAGCAGAATGCAGTCTGGAGTTCTGCAGAGATGCTGATGAGTGTTTCCCCTAAGTGACTTGTGAGCTGTGTGTGATCTAAAATGCGGGCTTTGGGTCTGGAGTCTAGAGGCTTACTCAAGCCCGGAGGCTCTGATTTCTGCATGAGTGGTCACAGGTCTGGTGATGTCTATGAAAATCCATTGGCCCCTATAGATCTAATCTGGGAACTGCCCCCTGGTGAGGATGTTTAGCCAAGATGGTGGTTGTCTGCTTTCAGCACCAGGGTGGGAGAGGTTGGGAGAGCCAGGTGATGGTGTTGTGCCTTGGAGATCTGCAGATCTGTTAATAGGTGTTAGGATGGCCTTATGCCTGAGCCTAAGAAATTCCATTTTGAAAACTCCAGCTTAACCTGCAGTTTCACCAGGCACACCCACAAATCCCTCCAGGGTGGCCTCAAACCAATTACTTCCCCTCACCCTGATAAAGAGAGTGAAGCCCCTGGCAGGCTATCCTCACCTGATAAGAGGGAAAGTGAAGAAGATCAGGGTGGAGACCACCAGACAGATGTTTCTGACCTCAGGTTAAATGATTTCACTGAGAAGTCCAGTGGTAGCTGATAAGGATTGAAAGGGGGGTAAAAAAAAAAAAACAAAATAAAGTATAAATGATAGAGCAAATGAACAGAAATTCAGCCAGCTGAAACAAGTATGCACTCATGCTGGAGAGCCTGATGAGGACCTGTCATCGCATCACTTGTCATCATTTCCTGAGCCTCTGTGTTATCCTCATCACTCTCAAACTCTACCACCTCATCTGGACATTGGTGAGAGCTGCAACTTTTCCCTATGACCTCCTCCTCAACTGGTCATCCACTCCACACCAGAAAAAGCCTGCCTTGGTTCCAAACCTGATCACCAAGGTCTGAGTCACTGTGCATCTGCTGGAATTAAAGCCTAAGCCTTAAACTTTTGAACTTAGCATGCAGATGAAATGTCTGTCATTAGCTTATCATGATAATTGTATTTTGCTATGCTTAGAATTAATCTAGAATTGTTTGCTGTGAATTGATTTTTTCTATTGCAGTGCCTAGCATTAAGGATTGTCATTTTCTTGATTAAGAACCTATAGAGTGAAACTGTATTGAGTAATTTTAGTGAATAAAGCATTGAAAGGGACAAAAGCACTTGGGCATTCTTTATTTCTTCCCTTGACTGCCTAATTCGCAATTTTGCTCCCCTTATGACAGTTGTCATAGTCGTCAGTCAAGGAAACAGACACGTAATGTCTGGGAGAAATACCTTGTCCTGCTTGTGTGACAATCACATATAGAATTCAGAAACTTTTTCTAAACACAGTGAAACTTATTATAATATTTACATTGGAAATTATAGCAATAAACCTAATAGGACATTACACCTTCTGCAAAGACATAGATCAAATTGGTAATAACACCACACAGATACACTATCATATAGCAAACTACACAGTCTGATTCCTAGACAGATACATAAAATTACACATCAACTGGATAAAAAAATGCATACACAGACACCTAGAAAATCAAATTTCAAAAGCACTAAAACAGATAGACACAGACACATTTTTTGGTGTTGTAGGAAAAAGCATATTAAATTGGCCTATAGCATATTGACAAAATGAGGAAATTAAAGAACATCTTTAAAAAAAAAAGAATGTATCCAGGAACTTAGCCCTCCTAGTCCCTGTAGAGAACTAGAGAGAACAGTGCAAGGGAAACTGCCAGGATTTAGCAAGGGAACTAAAGGAATTGATATCTCCCTATCTCACCCAGAGGTAGTTCAGGCAATCATTGCTAGAGCCACTCTAAAAGCAATCCTTAGATTGCTAGTTAAAGCTATTAATGATATAGATGATGATAGAAATAAAGGTGAAACTGGAAAGGCAAAATAGCCACCCAGATAATCTTGAAGTTTTACAGGTAACTACACTGAAGGTGACCAAAACACCAAGGAAACAGGGCTCAGATAATAGTGAAAATGAAGAGGAAGTTGAAGTCAGTACTTTTAGTAGAACAGAGTTGCAATAGTTAAGGAATAAATTTGCCCAGAAAGGGGAACAAGTTGTAGAATTTTTACTAAGATGGTGGGAACATGGAGCCCACGCCATTAGTGTTAATGGAAATGTAATGCATACAATAACCTATATAGTAGAAAATGAATCTATATTTGAGGCTTTAGGGCTGAAACTAGTAAGAAAAGATTACAGGAACACACTATCCTGGAATGGGTAGCATTAGCTTGGGTGAGGGCATTTTCTATGATATATATAGGCAGTTTTGAGTCACAGATACAATAGACTACACACCAACAGGCTATTAACTAGAAAATTAGGAATATACTTTATAATATACAATATACACACATGTTACATGCCATTACAGACAGAGCTGTTACATCAGATGAAAAGAATATTTAGAGGTGGTCCATCTCATCTCAGATTAACCTTAACATCAAAATTAGAAGGCATGTATACACTATAAGATGTAGTTACTTACTTTAAAGAAGCCAAAGAGCTGGATGGTTCTAGATCTTTTTCTTTCCCAGCTCAACCCTTGCCAGTTCAGTTTTCCAGCTCAGTCCTCACAAAACCAGATTAGATTCCCTAATTATAACAACAGACAGCAAAGGCATCCTTGGGTAAATATGGAGCCTCCCAGACAAGGGCCCCATCAGGGAGAATTTCCACACCTAGGAGGCCCAGGAGCAGTACAACATTCAGAGGACAAGGACAGATATTCCAATCAGAAGGCAGATTGCATTCAAACAGAGGACCCACACCAAACAACAAACAAAAAACACAAAACAACAACTTCCCCAAACACAACAGCAACTTCAGGCACACAAACACACCAATTTACAACAGGAAGATGACATTCAACAGACAAGGAAACCCAGGAGTTAGACAGCATTGAAACAGCCTGGGTATAATAGGATATATAGAGATTTACCTTTAATACTCACAGAAAAAAAAAAAAAACAGGAAAAATAGAAACACATAAATTCCTAATAGATACAGGAAGCCAAGTAACTATTTTGGGAGTAACATATAATATTATGCAAGGTGATCATAAGATAACAGTAATGGGGAATATAGAAATTAATGCAAAATGAAAAAATGTAACTATCCCTTTATGGGACAGAGAAATCATTAAAACCAAGATAATTTTAGCTGAAACACCTTTAAAGGTCCTAGAATGGACCTGATACCTAAAATTTTTCCATCATGGATAACTTATAAAAAATTTAAAAATAATATGACCAAGTCTCAGACACACCTAGCTTCTTTATTAATGGACTCCATAGTCCTACCTAAAATTAAACATAGCTTCCCAAACCAATACCCAATAAAATGAGGACACACTGAAATAACTAATAAATTGAAGAATTGTTGAGGGAATACATCATAGAAAGAACTATCTCATTTGACTATAATAGCCCAATTTGGCCAATCTTATGATAGGCCTAATAGTAAATGGAGATTTACAGTAGATTATAGAGCAGCCAATGCAGTGACACAACAGGAGACTTGCCAGATATTACTACAATATTACAATAAATACACTCCAACAATTTTAAATTTTATGTAACTATAGATATGTTAGATATGTTCTTTACTATCCCCATAGTCAAAAAATCCAGAGAGATAACCACATTTACATGGAATTCTGTGCAGTATCATTTCAAAAGATTACCACAAGGCTATAAAAATAGCCCATTAATAGCATGTATTGCATTATCAGAATCCCTTAAGGGGCTGGGGATGTGGCTCAAGTGGTACCACACTTGCCTGGCATGTGCAGGGCACTGGGTTTGATCCTCAGCACCACATAAAAATAAAATAAAGATGTTGTGTCCACCAAAAACTAAAAATAAATATTTAAAAAATTCTCTCTCTCTCTCTCTCTCTCTCTCTCTCTCTCTCTCTCTCTCTCTCTTTTTAAAAAAAGAATCCTTTAAGGATCTTAAAATTAAAAATGCCTCAATATACAAATATGTAGATGATATACTAATAGCAGGATATGACAAACAACATCTTCATGAAATGTCAGAGAAAGTAATTAAACACCTAATAGCAAAAGGATGGACAATCAACAGAGAGAAAGTATGGGGACCAGATTAAACAGTTAATTTTTTAGGAGTTTTGATTATAACAGAAGTAAGGCAAGTCCCAGATCAAATTATAGATAAAATATTGGGACTACAATCTCTTACCAATAATGATCAAGAGATATATGGAAAGAACTATATTAAGCCATTACAAAAATTAACATAAAAGTTACACATTAACATAAAAGTTACAATAAGAAATAAGCACAACAACTGATAGGAATATTGGGTATTCACACAACCATATACCACATTTAAATTTTATTTTACAACCAATATGTGTAATAACAAGAAAATCACAGGACTTTTTTGGGAATCACATCACCAAAAATCTTTAGATATATTAAAACAATATATAACAGAATTTAGAAAATTGCATAACCTCCAAGGAACTATGATTGTGAAAATAAATCTATAATAACAAAACTAAGCCCCAACCAATAGATTTTTTTGTAAAAGATTTCCATATGCATCCAATAGATATTCGTTATTTGAAAAATTGGCATGGGTTGCCTTTGAGGCACTAAAACAAGCTAAAACCATAACTAATGAACACATTATATTAAAAACTCCAATTTCACTTAAAGACTGGTGTAAACTCACACCCAAAGAGACACAAAATATTGGATGATGGGAAAAGAAAGTCCTGATGTGGCAATGGTACCTACAATAATTTCTATAAGAGGAGTATCAAAAAGTATGCATATATAAAACCACAGAAGAAATGGCAAAGCTACCATTTGTACCAGTGCCTGATATTCAAAAAAAAATAAAAAATAAAAACACTGAAAAATATAGGCACATGGGGATTGTATATTTTGAAAATAAACAAAATGCATGGTATACAGATGGATCAAGTACAGTAGTGAAATAAGTTACTGAGTGGAAAGCAGTAGCATATAACCCTAAGACAGGCAAGATCTTGACAGAGCAAGGGGAACACAAATCAGCATAACATACAGAACTAATAGCAGTTGCATTAGTCATTAGAAAGGCCTTGTTAACAAAATGTAAATAAATATATATTTATAGAGAATCATGGTGTGTTGCAAATGGCATAGCACTATAGCCAGGGAAATGGTCTTCTTCAGACTTCCATATCAATGGAAAACATTTATGGTCAAGAGATATATGGAAAGAGCTATATGAAGCCATTACAAAAATTAACATAAAAGTTACACATGCAGATGCACATACAAACAGGGACACAGACACAAGTACACTTAACAACACAGTAGATTGTACTCTTATGAATAAGTGAAGAGACCCAACATGTTATAAGTGGTGCCCAAATTCATAATGCTCCTTAATAAATGAAAGCCTATTTTTTTAGGTCCCATGAGATTTTAATATTTGTATACATTAATAAAAGAAGCCTAGTAGATATGGCCTTTAATTCAGAGTTCAAACAAACTGGAGCAAATCAACCCAGAAAGAGCTGCTTGTATTCTTAAGACTTCTGTGATGATAATTCAGGTGCTTGACACTTTAAAAAAATTTCATTGTATATGGTTTGAAGGTAGTTTAATGCCCAATTTAAATTGTACATGCTGTTGGCTATATCTTTTTTTCTTTGAATGCAATAACATTTTCTCATTTTGTTAGGTCTGACTATCTCTTCATATACTTGGACTAGTGTTGTATCTTTTGTATAGTCTTTACCAAGCAGAATAATAAAAGTTATTTGGGCATTTTTTTTCCCTCATGAGGCCTATCAGGTCATTTTCATTATTTTCTTAAGATTTTCTTCCAAATTTTTAGCTTCTTGATGTGTTTTTCAGAACTTTGAAGTGAGCCACACAACTATTTTTTTCTCTTCCATTTTAAACATAGGTAGAAGGAGTGTCTAAAGGTGCCATTACGTTTTTTAATGTAAAAATTCATCATTTCAAATTATATAAATACTCATATTGTATTCTTCCTGTAGATATTCTTTGCATGTAGATATGTTCTCTTTTTTTATTTTTATTTTTTTTATCTTTCATATATTTGATTCAATGAGTTATGCATTTCCATTTTTACCCCAAATACAGATTGCAGAATCACATCAGTTACACATTCACAATGTTTATATAATGCCAAATTAGTGACTGTTGTATTCTGCTGACTTTCCTATCCCCTACTATCCCCCCTCCCCTCCCCTCTCATCTTCCCTCTCTACCTCATCTGTTGTTGTTCCGTTCTCTCCCTTCCCCCCCCTTTCCCCTCACAACCTCGTATATGTGATTTCTTCCAGTTATACAAATACACAGTTAGGATTGCTCCATTAAACAGCAAAGTTAGTAATATAAGGAATCAGGGAACAGGTAAACTAACATAAAAATAAAATACTAGTATTCTTATTTCATTTATGTTGATTTGTTTTGGTACTGGGGATGAAGCCTAGGGGCATTTTTTCCACTGATCTACAGCACCCATCCTTTGTCTATTTTTATTTATTTATTTATTTATTTATTTATTTATTTATTTATTTATTTATTTATCTTTGAGAAAGGGTACATATGTTGCTGAGGTTGGCCTTGAACTGATCATCCTCCTGACTTAGCATCCCAAGTCACTGGGATTACATATGTACACCATCACACTCAGCTATTAATTTTTAGATCACTGAAAATCCCCCAATAAAGGAGAAGCAAAACACATATTCTTATTTCCTGTGAGTGAATTGATAAACCAACTGGAAAATAATTGGGTGATTTGGGTTAAATTAGCTACATTTCAATCTCAAAGAAACGACCTGCTATGCAGATAGAAAAGTTTTATGTAAAAGATTTTATCATTAGTAATTTTTTTGTAGCACATTATTTGGAAATAATATAAAATTTCAACAACATACAATACAGTTCTAGCAAATAAAATAAGGGAAGGATTGATGAAATAAACTGTTCTTATATAATTTGATGGGAAAATAGCATACAGAAATTTACCAAAAAATGCCCCATAAGAAACATACCATTGTGATATCACCCTTCAAGATGGACCACAATAATCCTTACCTCTTAGAATTAATGGCCTTGTGTTGTCCCTTCCCTTAATGTTCAGGCTTAGTTTGAGTGACTAAGAGCATATGACACATGTGATCATATGCTACCTGAACTTAGGTATAAAACATGGTGACTTTCATCTAAGACTCTGGATCTGTCACTTATATGTCACTGGCTGAGGCAAGCTGCCGTGTATGATCACTCTTAAGGAGATGTCTAAATGGTGGGCAAGTATAATATTGGGCCAACAGACAGGGAAGAACAGCGGCCTCCCTGTGACTATTTGAGTTGCCTTGGCAGCAGGTTCTTCTTTGCCAGTTGTGTCTATTAGAGGTAGTTGAAATTTTGGCTAACAATTTGATCACAACCTCATGAGAGAATCTGAACAAGAAACGTTAAGGGGCATATGCTGTAGGCAACCTGAGCAGGACAGCGCAGCAGCCCAAGGTTGGGGACCCCGGGGCTTTGGCTGCACCCCAGGAGAGGAGAAGGGCTGGGGCGGGGGTCAGAGCCCAGGAGCAGAGGCTAGGGCATCCCAGGTGCCCCGTGGGCCCCGGCGGGGCCATGGCAACTGGAGTGTCACTACGCTGCCAGCTCTGTCCTAGGGTGCCTTTCCCTGCCCCCGCCACTTCAAGGACCCCAAGCAGTTGTACTGCAAAAAAATGGAAGCTTCTTCCTGCACATGCACCCGGGCAGCGAGTGGACGGGTCTAGGAGCAGAAGACAGAGAGGTGGTGTCAATCAAGGGAGTGTGTGTGAACCACTACTTCGCCATGAAGGAGGATGGGAGGCTGCTGACTGTAAATGTGTTACAGAGGAGTGTTTCTTTTTGAACGATAGAATAAAATAACTACAATACTTACCGGTCAAAGAAATACTCCAGTTGTCCTGACCAGATCTCCGAGGTCCATCCTCTGGCAGCTTAGACATTCAGGCTGGCAGCAATTTATGCGGAATGAATATGGCTGGAGGCGGCAGATGATGTACATATCCGACTTCGTGAAGGCTGCGGGGACTGGTGTGCCCTTGTCCAATACGCAGGAGGATCCTGAATTCGGACTTTATACCAGTCTATTAAAAAAATTTCTGCAACTGCTATATCTCCTACATAAAACAGACGTGCAAATTTTAAGGATCACATTTTATTCATGTCATCATTGAAGACTTATAGTTAAATTCTGAAAGTTCAGAAGCAAGCCTTTGCCAACTCTGCTTTCTGGATGTCCTGAAATACCCTTTTTTTTTTTTTTTTTTTTAATTTGGCTGGTTGCTAGTTGGAGGCTTAGTCACTTGTTTGTTTTTAGGGTCACATCTTTTTAACCTCTTTCTGCTCTGTTTCCCAAAAGGTCAAAACATAGGTTGAAAGAGCAAATGCCTTTGTGACCATTCAGTTATTTTCTCTAATAATGCTGCATTGAAATTCCACTGCAGGACGTTTTCACAATGCCTTGTGTCCTAAGATAAAATTTCAAAGAATTTGGTTTCAGTCCTTAATGCCAAAAGGCAATAATGCTTTCATTAGAATTTTTCAAAACTCTAGGGCTATAGGGGGTGGGGGTGTAGCTCAGTGGTAGAGTGTTTGCCTAGCACACGAGAGGCACTGGGTACCTATCCTCAGCACCAATACATAAAAATTAATAAATAAAATAAAGATATTGGTTCCATTTATACCATAAATAAACAAATAAATGGTTAGGGATATATAAAATGCATAATATATCTGGGTGTGGTGGTACACACCAGTGATCCCAGCAACTAGGGAGGCTGAGGCAGGAGGACCCCATGTTTGAGGCCAGGCTCAACAACTTAGTGAGATTCTGTCTCAAAATAAAAAAAAAACTGGGGTATGTGGCATGATGGTAAAACACACTTGTGTTCCATCACCAATACTAAATATACAAATAAACTACTTTAAAAATTTTATAACACTTAAGGATTGTCATATAAGATTAGTTTTTCAATTAAATGCAAAATTTCTGTGGCAGGACTTTTATTACCATTACCATATTTTTTGGTGTGTTTCCTGAACATACAGAAAGACCACCTAAATGGGTTTCACCCAGCTGTGTAATACCTTGTCATTGTTTCTGGAAACCTCTATGAGAAGCCCTTTAAAAAGCTGCCTTCCTTGACTGCTTTTCTGGGAACCTTCACTTGCCACAGACAGACTGTTGTTCAAATACCTTTAAGTGCCTTCACTATTGTTTGTCAAAGAGTAAGTGACTTTGCCTTCTTAGTAACCCTTCTGGTAAAAACAGCAAGGAAGACAGAGAAGAATGGGCCCACCCAGTGTGTTCTGGCTGTTCTCTATCTCTATATTCCCCTGAATGTGCTGTAGTTTTTCCTCTGAGAAGCAGCTCTGGAAAAATGCACAGGAAGAGTACTATGTTCTAAAATTTAAGATACTTCTCTGCTATTTTTCCATTACATGCTGACTTCCCATATTGATATTTACCGATAGTCTCACAATGACTAGTTTTACATTTTGAAACTGAAACCATTGGGAGAGTGACTCAGTGGTAGATCACTTGGCTGGCATGTCTGAGACCCTGGGTTCAGTCCCCAGCACTTCAGGGAGAGGAATGTGGAGGTGGTGAGGTTACCACTGAAGGCATAAAAGAACAATCTAGGTTAAAAGAAATGTTCCTTGATAAGAACAATAACTTTAATCAGTATGCATCATAGATTTGTTATTAAAGTTATTATTAAAGATATTGGCAGTGGTCTTAATATTTTAGATAATGCTCCTAATGTTTATATGTGTACTTTTATTCTTTAAATGCTCTGACAAATATCTTGAGGACTCTGTCTAGCTTGTAGTAGTAGTAATGAGAAGCTGGGTTCTGAGCTCATGAGTTCAAGCTGTCTCTATGTCCTGGAAGCACAAGGCAGGGTGCTGAGCTGGCTGTTCTGTCTGTAGTCCGTGCTGTCTGGATAGTTCTTACTCACAGCAGTACATCACTGACCAAGCCTGAATATGGAAGGGGAAAAAGGTGCTTCTGTATCTGAACTTTAGCAGACCCCTTTCACCTAAAGATGAAAATCTCTTCCTCAAGGATTTTTTTTCAAGTTTTTTTTTTTTAGTTACACATGGACACAATATCTTTATTTTGTTTATTTATTTTTATGTGGTGCTGAGGATCAAATTCAAGGCCTCAGACATGCAAGGTGAGTGCTCTTCAACTGAGCCAAAACCTCAGCCCTTCCTCAAGGATTTTTCAACATAAATTTAAATATCTTATCAAGATAAAGTGACTTGTTCTGTTGTGCTTTTGAAATCATTTTCATATACGATAAGCTAAACTGAAGTAAGACATACTGTTTGACAGGTGTGAAGAACAAAGGAAAAACTAAGAAGTTTTTATTTTATTTTTGCTCATTAAGAGAAATGTTTAGCTGGGCATGGTGGTACATGCCTCTTATACCAGCAACTTAGGAGGCTGAAGCAGGAGGATCACAAGTTCAAAGGCAGCCTCAGAAATGTAGAGAGACCCTCTCTCAAAATAACAAAGAAAAAAGGTCTGGGGATGTGGCTCAGTGGTTAATTGCTTCTGGGTTCAATCTACTAAATCTACTGGTACCGAGAGAGAGAGAGAGAGAGAGAGAGAGAGAGAGAGAGAGAGAGAGAGAGAGAGATGTGTTTGAGTATGTCTTAATAGTGTTTTGTTGTTTAATTACAGGACAATAATTAGATGGAGTTTGTATTCTTTTCTATTTTGTAACATTTAATAATAGGGTTAGGTTGAAATAAAATAAAATAATAGAAAAAAATTTTTAAAAAGAATCATTCAAGTAAGCTACTCCTACATATGTAGACCTCATAAACAATGAACTAATCAATGTTTATTGATTAGTTACTTGATAATTTAGAAGTGTTTTGTTATAAAGCAACAGATAACTACTGCTATCATCATAAGAAAGGTTATATTCGAGGAGAAGGACTTTTATATTTTTTCTACTTTTAATATTTCCACAATTTTCTCCAGTGAAGTTTATTACTTAATTTATGAAAACAATAATGTGGTATAGAATTTTTTCAAAGTAAGTGTTTAAAATGACATTGACCAATGTGTCTTTTAAAATTACCCTGTTAAATGTCCCTAATAAAACTGGATTTACTTCAAGCATAGTACATGAATTAAGTAAAATTTTATTTCAACCTTTACTTTTATTTTATTTATTGAAAAGAGTGGTAGTATACATTCTATAATATAAGCATCATTTCTACATTCATGAATCAGTAGTGCATCTGAACATCATTTACAACATTATTTCTAAGAAAATATGTTCCAAAACTCAGACAACCCACTTGACATATAATTCTTTTTGACTTGGCAACTTTTTATATATGCCTATTTAAAAAAAATTATGAGGAGAAATATCTTTTAAGCTTTGATTACTTTGAACAGGATCACTGTTAAAGTATTTTCATTCTTATTAAAGGTAAATAATTTTTTTTAAAAATTTGTGAACTGAGAAAATAAGACAAGATTCTCACTTCATATTAATCATAAGAAATAACCACCATCTCTTGAGGTTTCCTAATTAAGTTATGGCATAGCTACATTATTTGAATAGAGAAGGTGAAAACAACTTCTAAATGAGTAAGCAAAAATTGTCAAATAAAATATTTTTATCAAACTAAAACAAACATGGTAAGAAAAATAAGTTATCTAATCTATTAGTAATTAAGCTTTATATTTTCATATTATTAAAAATTATAATAATTTTATGTCCTGTTCATTTATTGAAATGTTTAAATCATGAAAAGTCATGGAAAGTCCTTTATGGATGCTAATAAAATTGATTATGTAATATATTTTAATAATAACTAGATCATCATATAGATACAAACAAGTGGATAAAATAAAATATGCATATAAAATAATTTATAACAGTAAAATGCAATGTAAATCTACTAAATATTTGATATTTTGATAATATTCTTAGGGTAATCTTGCTGAATTTTAGAAGACTATTAGAAAGAATATTTTCAGAGGGTTTATGATTTAAGTAAATGTGGTTCTTCTGGTCAGAATACATAATATGAATTAGATTCATAAATTTCTCTAAAGTAAGATTGGTTTCCTTATCCAAAGATTCTCACATTTTCAGCCTTATTTTTGAAGTTAAAAAAATCTTTTTTATTATTTCTATGATCTTTTATCCATCATGTGGTTCATTGATCTTCTGTAACAATTCTCTTTTCCACCTCCTCACTAAATTCTGTGAATTGGGATGAAAGACAAAGATGTCTGAACTAGTGAAAGAAATGCATGATATTTTAACTCATTGCAGAAAACTGTATTTTGTGGGAGTTTTTGTGTTTTTTTTTCTTCAAATAAGTAGGTCATTAAGGAACATAAATCATAAAGTATCTTTGCAAGAAACAAATGGATATATGTTAAGCAAAAATCCATGTTCATTATTCTATGAAACTATGTGCAATCAAGTTCAGGTAATTTATTTTTAGATAAAAATATAAAAACTCTGCATTTGGAATAATAACATTAGGGAAAGGGCACTCAAAAATAAATCACCAAAGGCAATTTGTCCTTTGAAATATAGTTAGTAGGATGAGTTCTACCTTGCAGATTTTCTCAGAGAATGTAAATGTAGTAAGACTTTCAAAGAAAAAAGAAGCTCATACATTTCTTTATGAGAATTAGACAAACTGAGGTCATAAAATAGAGACCCTTTTGCTTCCTGAGTTCAATCCAATTATGTTCATATGGGCAAATATTTATTGAGTCCATGTTGTTTGTCTGTCAATATTTAATATCTTAAAATCATAATTTTTGGGTTGGATGGGGTTTTAGCAGTCAAGTAATTCAATATTCTTCCCAAGGAAGGATTCACAGTATGAATTTTTATTATCAAGTGATATATCTTGAGTCTTCTCATTAACAGTAGTCAAGAATCAGAGTCCAGTTATGGCTGGCTACCCACGCTCCACAATTTTTGCACTTCAAAATGAATGTCCTTAGAGTTTTTCTTGACTGCATGCAGAGCAATTTACCTCTAGAAATGCATTAGCCTAACTGGATAGCCTTACTTCTTGAGAGATTGCCTTTCCTGCTTCCACTTCTGCAAGCAAACT